>NC_050533.1:24328257-24343391 GCF_002922805.2 Oryzias melastigma
CTGCGCAAATTTGCACAGGCTCAGGAATTCTAGTGTTAAAAAGATGTGTGTTTCTTGACCGGTCTGCCATCCTGCCTCAGTTTGGGGGCAGAGAGAACACAGACTGTCTGCTGAGCCCATTCCTCGTTCAGAATGCTGGGTCACACGGTTTGGGGGATCCAGACCATCCGAATGAAGGGATGTAGGTCAGCGACCTGGGCAGGAATGCGGGCTCTGCCAGAGACTCGCCCACGGACATGTGGGTCAGCTCCTCCACATTCTGGAGCGCTCACTCTCATTGTTTTCACTGCAACACTCCGAAGTGAGAGAGACCTGCAGAGCCAAACTAAAGTCAGCATCTTTGTTTGTTTGTGGACCGCTTCCCTCTCAGGGTGAGGAAGCTGAAGGAGACCTTGGTGACGGTGCAGCAGCTCGACAAGAACATGAGCAACCTGCGCACCTGGCTGTCACGCATTGAGGCGGAGCTCGCCAAGCCGGTGGTCTACAGCGTCTGCCACGGTGACGAGATTCAGAGGAAGCTGGAGGAGCAGCAGGTGGGCACAGACGGACGGAGGCAGGGTGGAGAGGACTCTCTGGGACTGCAGAGTAACATGTTGGAGTAAAAAGAGGATCAGGTCTTTTATGTCACTGACTGAGTAAATCTCGAGTTTGTGGCGGAGGCTGCTGCTGGTTGACCCTTTAGCAGAAACTTGTGTTATTCAGATAGGTTTTTCAGTCTTTTTACACATTATGATCATTAAATTACAGAGTTTTCGTTTTTCCAATATGGAAAATGACTAAAATTTAAGATGCAGTTACATTTTCTCTTAGGAAAATCTCAGAACTAAAATGTTCCAGCTGTCCAGCATGTATTCTGTCGCTACCCACAGTTGGAAGAAGCTTGGTGTGAAATGTTGAAGTGGTGCAAATCCCAGCTCTGTTCCTGTTATATGAAAGACTTGATGTCCAAACTAGAGCTGCCACAAACGATTGTTTTAATAGTCGACTAATCACTGATTACTTTTTCAGATTAGTCGACTAATCTGGCCAAGTGGATGTAAAACACACATCTTAACCATCATTAGCTTTAAACTAACTAAAATGAAAGACAATTAAGATGATAGTTTTTTTAAACTTTTAATGAATCGTGCAGCTTCTGTCCTTCGTTAGCTTCTGGTATTAAAACAAGATTAAATCAAATCAGAGAGATAAGGAATAAACTTTTCATCAAACTCGTTTTGACAGGTGCCCCGCCCCTCAAGATGAAGTAACAATTTAATATAAATTTTATATATAAAGGGTATGTAGGGTCAAAGGTCACCTGTCAAAATGAGTTTGATGGAAAGTTTATTCCTGATCTCTCTAATGAGGTCGGCATTAAAAACAAGAGTACATTTTTTGGTGCTGAACGTTCACAACTTTGTTCAACTTTACTAAACTCTGACTGCATGTATTATAAAGTAACAACTAATTGACTATTAAATTAGTCGCCGACTATTTTAATGGTCTATTAATCGATGATTAATTGACTAATTGTGGCAATCGTAGCCCAAACACATTCTTCACACCCAAAACGTCCATTTTGGACCCGGAGGGGTCCTTAATCACACGTCAATACGTGACGAGTTGGGAATAAGAAAGTGTTGCAACATGGTGTCAGATCCCCAACCGGTCACAGAACCAATTTAATAATTTCTCCTTTCTGATCAACTTTCAAATGGTTGGCTCCTTTGTGTAATGAAAACTATGTCATCCTTAAACGAGTCTCTGATTCGTCAAAGTTCAACTGGTTTAACTTTCAATGATTTGCTCATAAAGCGTAGGAAGGACCTAAAAACTTGCTTGCGATGCGTAACTGCAGAAGTTTTGTGTGCAGAAACCCAGGGCTGGGTTGAAAAAACCGATTAATCGAATTTAATCGATTTTAGATTAATGGACCAATAATCAATAATCGAAGACAGACTTCTTCTCTATTCTAGCAGGTTTCAGATCTTACCTTTACAGTGACTGGAGCTGGCTTAAAAAAATAAAAGCTTTAAATTGAATATTTTGATGGAAAAAGTGAGTTGTTAACTTATGAAATCATAAATCGTTTTTTGTGTGATTCTTTTAGTTTCAATTGGAGGAAAAACGTCTTTCTGTTACTTTTCAGGGCAAAGAATCAGACTGTAATTCTGGCAGTTCTGTTTAGCTTATATTATGAGACCATCATTTCCATGTCCATCATTTGAACAGTTTTTTGTGACCAAACACAATTTTTTTTTATATTTATTTAAATTGTTTTAAATCACATATTCCATTTCAGTATTGTATTTTTGTGGATAAATATGGAAACTATTTTGTTTTTGTTTTTTTGGAGGAAATATTCAACCCATAATGTGCACAAAAACCTGCAGAACTTCTCCTATCAGCTCTATCTGCAGATTGTTTTAGTCCATTAGAAAGGAGACAATTGCTTCATTTCCATTCTTCTGGGATAGACATTTTTCTTGGATGGACTCTTATGGCGTCCACTTGTCTCCATGGCAACCCAGAGAGTTGTAAGTGTGTACAACCCAGATTTGACAAAAAGACTCTCAGGATTCTCAAGTGGAGCAGAAGGAACAGAACGGATATGAAAGACAAAAGTTAAAGAGCATTTCCTGTTTTCTGAGTTTCTGCTTTATATGTTTCAGATACATTTTTCACTCCTCACTTCTACTAGTCTCGGGCCGATGATGGTCACTGATCAGAGTGTTATCCTGGAGATCTCTGAGGAGGATTAAGTGTGATGCATGTCCTGCATGTGTGTTCTCCGACCTGCAGGACTTGCAGCGGGACATCGAGCAGCACTCGGAGAGCGTGGCGTCGGTGCTTACCCTGTGCGACGTCCTGCTCCACGACGCTGACGCCTGCAGCCCTGACTCTGAGAACGACTCCATCCAGCAGACCACCCACAGCCTGGACCGCCGCTGGAGGAACATCTGCGCCATGTCCATGGAGAGGAGGATGAGGTGAGCAGGGCCACATCTGGTGAACGGAGCCCTGACCCAATCAAACCCTCTTTAAGTGACAGCATGCAGAACGAGCGTCCTCTGGTTTCAGAATTGAAGAAACGTGGCGTCTCTGGCGTAAGTTTCTAGATGACTACTCTCGCTTTGAAGACTGGTTGAAGACTGCTGAGCTGATCGCTGCCAGCCCCGGTTCTGCTGACGTCCTCTACACCAGTGCCAAAGAGGAGCTGAAACGGTTTGAGGTATGAAGCTCCGATTATTCTTTGAGCTTTTTTTGCTGCGATGACAAAGATGACAGTATGACAAGTTTTCAAAATTTCGTTTTAGAGTGTTCAATAAATGTTTATCCTGTTCAGCCCGCGACATAAGGTGTGTTTGGATTTTGGTCCCAGTGTGGTTGAGTTTGATATCGCTGGCATAGAGCCACAGTTTACACAACTCAGATCTCAGTTGTAACTGATTACTACTTAGTTACCAGTGAAAGCTGCAGAGATGTCATGAAAAGCATGTAAACAAGGATCCAGACGGGGGATTTCAGTTGCATCTGACTAACTAGCATCCATGTGGTTGATGGAGCTTCATTCTGCTTTCCTGGATCTTAAATAAAAAGGATTTCAGAGTTGAGGAGCTTCATCCAGAGTCTTCATCAGTCTATGAAGGTGTCTGCAGCTGCACTGATGATCCTCGGCATGTGTTGACTGAAAATCAATGGTTTCAATCAGGAAAAGTGACTATAAAATCCATGCAGTAATCAACAATAATCTATGTGTTTCCGGGAATACTTCCACACTCTATTTTCATTTGCAGTCTGTTTTGGGCTTTCATTCAGAGGACAGAGCAGAAGTGTCTGGCTCTGATTCAGACTCAGGTTAGACGGTGCTGACCTCTGAGACGTCAGTCTGGATTAGAAACAGATTAGGATCTGATAATCTGGATGTAAAGGTGGCTTCCTCTGTGCAGATCCATGTCAACTGTGTTCCAGGAAGCTGTGATCTTTTGTTTCCTGTTGATGAGATAAAGGGAACATCTGTCAGAGCCTTCAGGAGTGATTCAGTTTGTAAATGAAGTTTGGAACAATCCGGTTAACTCCTTCATTACTCCTCCAGTTGATCTTTTTTGTCTTCTTCATGTTTTTCATTTAATCATAATGTATGTATTCAATCTTAGTCTAATTTGTCATTGTTTGTATATTTTTTTACCATCATTTTTTCACTTTCTGATCATTCTTTTCAGAGATTCACATTTCTTTATCTGATCTTCTGTTTTGATGTATTTGTCTCTTCATTTTTTGTCTCTCTGCTCATTCCTTCCTACTTTTTCCCCTTTCTTGGAAAGGTGTCCATCTCATGCCGTCCCACCCCCTCATCTATTAACAGGCAGAAGCTTTGGCCTTGTGTTTGTGTAAAATCCAGGTGACAGCGGTTCATTCTTCATCGCTCGTCTTTTCGTCCTTGCAGGCGTTTCAGCGGCAGGTTCACGAGCGGCTCACTCAGCTGGAGCTGGTCAACAAACAGTACCGCCGTCTGGCCCGGGAGAACCGTACTGACAGTGCCAGTAAGCTCAAGGACATGGTCCATGACGGGAACCAGCGATGGGACCGTCTGCAGAGGAGGGTGGCAGCCATTCTTCGCAGACTGAAGGTGAATTTGGGGGTTTTCAGGTCAAATCCACTTGAGCCAGAACACCTGAACGTCTTTCTGCTGGTGGACTCATTCTGCATTAGGCAGAACAGAGAGCGGGATGCTCACATAAACAGAGGAGTTTAACCTTTGAACTTGTGAGGGATCATCATCACATACCAAACAAGAACCAGAGTTTTGTCCTCAAGATACCAAGAAGACAGGCAGGCAACAAAAAAAGACAAAAATGTCATTACCTACTTTTCCCTGGCTTTATTTTTCCAATAAACATGTAACTAAATCGTTACAAATTAAAAATTATTTTTTTAAAATGCTCAAAAGTTTAACGTTTCCTAGTAGGGAAATACATTTTTGCACAAAAGTTCAGCAAAAAAAAAAATCAGTAAAAACGATAGAAGGGAAATGGCACGATGGACACTTATTTACCACCAACACGATTCATATCGTCATATCGCCCAGCCCAATTTGAAGTATACTTAAAGTAACTTTTCTGGGATAGCATTAGTTTACTGGCTATAAAAGTCTAAGTTAATGAAAGTACACTTTGAAGTATATCTAATGTATCTTTTAAGGTTTGCTTTACTTTAAAAGTAATAATCTTCTACTGATTAGTATATTAAAATATTTTTTTTATATATTCCAAGAACACATCTACTTCACTTTTAATGCTGTGTAAGAAATGTTTAGACACAATAACACATATAGGCTAAATATATTCAGACTTGTAGTATAAGTATAAGTACTTGTAGACTCTAGTGTAATCCAAGTACATGAACTTGTAAAGTTCATCTCTAATAAATACCTAAAAAGTAAACTAGAAGTATACTGTCTGAATGTATGCGTTAAAACAGTATATTTAAAGTCCTCCTATGACATAAAAAATGTTCTTAGTAGAGTTTTAATTATGATTATGAAGTGTTTAACCAAAATCTCTCAACCTAAAAAGCTATTTTTCATGTTGATCTGAAGCCTCTGTTTCCAAAATCTCCTCCGAGGGGGCGTGGCTTTTGGAGCTCCGCCCCTGATCCCCCTGTCTATGATAGCTCTGTGTCTCTCTAGCATAAATCTTCACCACTGCTACATATAAACGTCCATCAATCTGGGTAATGTCCAGTCGTATGGTTCTGATCCGGATGTCAGCTGGACGAGGAAGTGAAGATCTTCATGGACAGAACTTCCTCCAAAAGCCTGAACACTCATTTGAACAGTTATTCTGCTGTTTTATGATTTATAGGTTAGCATAGTGCCAGAATCATCCTGCTCCATTTAATGATTGGTCTGTTGTCAGGTGTTTTACTCACAATTAGAACTTTTTTCAGGAGTTTAAAAGGATTTGTTTCGTCCTCAGCACTTCACCTCGCAGAGGGAGGAGTTCGAAGGAAGCCGTGAGGCCATCCTGGTGTGGCTCACCGAGATGGACCTGCAGCTAACGAACGTGGAGCATTTCTCTGAGAGCGACATCGAAGACAAGATGAGGCAGCTGAACGTACGCCGCCATACTTCACATAGTAGAAAATAGCATTTAGCAACAGCAAGAGAAGATGTAATTTATGACAAAGACAACATCAGAAGTAGCTTTTGGTAGAAAGGTTCTGACCCTTTAACATCAGAACTCCAGTGTTTATGTCCTTTGATTTATATTTATATATATATATTAGAATGTATGTGTTTCATTTGCAGAACACTTCTGTTTCCTTCTTAGAGGAATTCCTCTGTGAATAATCTTTATGAGCTGCACTAAAAACCCCAGTTTTATCCGACGAATAAAGCTATTAAATGCTAATCCATCTTAAGGACTTCAGGATTTCTTGCCTCAGTAGAAATGAAACTATTTTAAAATGCAGTTCTTGATCTTGGATTTCTGCAATTCTTACTTTGACTAGTAACACATGTCATTTTGACTGTTTAGATCAAAGGACTGCAACCTTTAAAACTAAAAGTCATTTCCATCAGTTTCTTACTCACTAGTGAAAGCAGAAACATCCGACTTTATTCTTTAGAAAAACATTATTTTGGTTTTGTGCCCATAAAAAAAACACTTATGATAAACATTGCTATAGTTTCTATGCATAAACATTTTTGACAGCAGAACTTATAAAATTCTTTCAAAATAAAATAAACCTTGTGTCAAATAAGATCCTCCTGCTGCACAGATTTACTTGAATTAAAAATTAGGGCTGTGAAATTTAAAGCATGCGATTAATAAAAAAAGAATTGAATCCTTAATATTTATTAACGCAAATTAATAATTTGATAAAAAAAATGTGATTATTGCTATTCATTTTTCCCCAGGTATGTGATTAATTAGTTAAATTTTTTGATCAATTCCCAGCCCTATTAAAAACACAAGAAAAACAAGTGCAATATTAGTATAAAATCCATAAAAAGTCTGTACATGAAAATCCAATTTTAAACTAGGAAATTTGCTTCTAAACAGCAAAAATATGTAGGCCTACTTTAACCTTTTCTATAAAAAGTTACACCATCACTTTTGCTGGGTAATTTTTATACCCATTATAATATACCCAATAAAAAGTATTTCTCATCAAAAATAGATCAAAATATGACAACACATGATAAATTAGGGTCATTTTCTTTAATTTTAAGTGGTGGTTTATGTAACAAAGTGGAAAATAAAAATATAGATCTTTAAAAGATGCTCAAATTACTGAACTATATATATATATATATATATATATATATATATATATAGCAATATCTGTGATAATGTTATTGTGAATGCTGGAAGAGGAATTTGGCTGCTGAAGATGCTGAAATTGATAGATGAAAATACTGAAGCTGATAACCAGTTAAAAAAATAGCTAAATGCCAAATTAGCATAAAAACTAAAGCAAAAAATAAAAAAACCTAGATCATCCATAACATGCAGCGAAAAAAAACGCAAAACTTCAAGATTGCCTAAAAAAACAGAAAAAAACTAAATTAGCCAAAACAGCAAGCGTGTAAATATTAGCCTAACTCCAAAACAGCTTAAACAACTTTTAAAAAGCCCAAATTAGCCACAACAGCTAGCATGTAACTGAAATATTAGTAAAACTCCAAAATAGCCTATAATCTTAGTAAATGTTAAAATAGTCCAAAAAGCTAGCAGTATGCCAATTTTTTAAATTTTAAACCGTAACTTTTAACATAATTAAGAATAATAAAAAGGCAGGAATATTATTCCAGAATAAATCAATTTTAACCTTAAATAACTTTCAATATTTTACTCTCCATAAAAATATATTTTGTCAAAATTATACAAGTTAGAAATAAGCGCAAGATAACATCGGGCCGGATCCGGCCCCCGGGCCTCGACTTTGACACATGTGATGTAGATACCTGGCGATGGTACTCTAGAGTTAAACTTATTCAGCTAATAAACCACTCGGACAATAGATTAAAACTTTCACCATCATTTTGCTTGTTTGTTAAAAATATAAAAATACATTAAAATACTTTAAACCAAAACCCATTATTAATTATAACCCATAGAGATTTTCTTCAAAGCCAAAGAACAACAATGGAGGGATAGAAGAGCTGCCAGTGCTTCTGGTTGATGCCCCTCAGTTCACCTGCCCTCTGTGCTGCCCCCTACAGGCCTTCCAGCAGGAGATCACCCTGAACACCAACAAGATCGATGCCCTCATTGTGTTTGGGGAGAACCTGATTCAGAAGAGCACTCCTCTGGACGCTGTGCTGATCGAGGACGAGCTGGAGGAGCTCCACTCTTACTGCCAGGAGGTGTTCGGCAGGGTGGCTCGCTTCCACCACCGTCTCGTCAACAGACAGCCGGTCAGCGCCGTCTTTGAACCGAACAAACGTCACACCCGGACACACACACCTTCAGCTTTCACTTGCTCGTCTGCAGGTTCTGGATGAAGAGAAGGAGACCTCAGACCATGACACTGACCTCCACGACCCTTCTGAAATCTCCAATGAGGCCTGTTGGTCGGATTCCAGAAGGATTCAGGCGGAACGTGGCGTCCCTGCAGCGGAGGGAGTCTCGGCGGGACAGCAGGCCATGTGTCACCTCCTGGTCCCTCCTCCAGACCGCTCAGGGAGAGAGACTCCCGTCAGCGTGGACTCCATCCCGCTGGAGTGGGACCACACCGTGGATGTGGGGGGGTCGTCGTCACACGAGGAAGATGAGGATGCTCCTTTCTTCAGCGCTCTGTCAGGTAAACATCAGCTAAATTCAGCCTTCATCCAAGTCTCCCTCCATCTCCGGTTACTTATCCTTTAATCAAACCCGTTCATTCCCCTTGATGCTGAAGAGCAATTTTCTTCTGGACTTTCCAAGTGATTTTGACAAATCAGCTGTTTTTTTTTGAGTATATCTGCAAATTAAATGCAGCTAAAAAAATTTAATAAAACATTTAATTAAATAAAAATTTGAAAACGGAAGATATTAAGTTTAAAAGTAGATTTGCAATTCCTCTAAAGAAATTGTGTCTGTTGTGTCTCTCTAATACTGTTTTAAAGCATTTTAAAGCTGTTGCTATTAAAGGCCCAAAATACCCACTTTAAATACTGTAATTATGTAAATGTCAGTTTCCCCAAATCTAGAGAAATAGCCGTTCAAACCATCATCAGACCACCACTAGATGATGCTAAAGATTTTAAACTATATATATATATATATATATATATATATATATATATATTAGAACAATTTCAGTGATCAAGATATCAAAGTGTTTTCTATATCTTGTATCTACAGTAGTTTCAGAGAACTCAGCTTAGCTGCGTTAACACTTAACAGAATCCTCTACAGTCTTTAAATGCTATTTCGTAAACTTTGACATAAAAGTACTTTAACAGCAGACAAAGCTACTATGATGTTGTCATTAACCAAGATAACTTGTAAAGCCATCAGCAGAATCTCTTTAGAAGAACCAGCCCTAATGATTTTAGGGATTTATGGTTATTAGTCGGTCTCAGCTATTTAGATTGCTTTCAATAGGTTTAAAACATTATTTCTACTAAATAAATACTTCTGGAAAGAGTTCCTAAAACTTTAGATCTCATGTGTCAAAGTCAAGGCCCAGGGGCCGGATTCGGCCCCCCAGATCATTATATCTTATTGTTATTATGGACCGATGTTATCTGGCGCTTATTTCTAACTTGTATAATTTTGACAAAATATTTTTATGGAGGGTAAGATATTGAAAGTTATTTAAGGTTTAAGTTGATTTATTTTGGAGTAATATTCCTGCTTTTCTATTATTCATAATTATGTTAAAAAGTTACAGTTTTAAAGTTTTAAAAATGTAGTTTTAGAGTGTTCAATAAATGTTTATCCTGTTCGGCCCGCGACCTAACATCAATGTACTTTGATTGCCTTCAGCAATCAGACAAAAAGCAGCCAACCTTGACCTTGTGGGTTCTCCAGGGTTAAATCCATCATCCATTTTTTGTCCATGCTTGTATCCATCCTTCATTCAGCAGGGGTTAAAGTTCCCCCTGTTGTAAAAACTAAGATTAAAATGATCTTCTCTTCTGGTTGTTTGCAGCTTAATAAAAGCCCCTTCTCTGCAGAGTGTTCTTCTTCTTACTAACGTTTTGCTTTTATTGGTTGAACTTTAAACTTTCTTAATTTTTGGGCCTTCTTGTTTGATCATTACTCATCATAATCCTTATCTTCTGTCTCCTCAGTCTCTGGAAGAAAGTCAGTGACTGATCCACCGAGCTGGCATCAGCCCGGATCCCCGCAGGTTAAACGAGGAGTCCTGCTGAGTCCCGCCCCCAGCAGCGGCGCTTCCTTCCACCAGCAGGGCTATGTAAGAACACACCTGCAGACACGGGGAGAACTCCGCCCCAGCGTCAGGTCTGAAGCAGCTCGGGCTTTGTGTCTGTGTGTTCAGGGGAAGTTGATGTCGGAGTGCAGCGGCAGCATCAGCAGCTTGAAGAGAGTGAAACTGATCCTCAATGATGACGAGGATCTGGAGGAGGCGGGTCTGACCAGCAGCAGCAGGCAGACCAGCACAGGTGAGCTGACAGAAGGAGGAGGAGGTGGAAGATTTTACTGAAAATGAGTTAAATCGGTCATCAAAAGTCAGACAACAGAGTCTTCAGTCTGCTGGTCAGTCTGTGAACCAACCTTCATGGACAGGTTGGAAATGACGGCACAGAACTTCCTGTCCACCTCACTTGAAGGAAAAAAAGCCTTAGCATCCGCTAGCAACACATCAACACGCCAAGAACATCCTTTTCAATTTGAGGAGCAACAAGTCCAGTAAAACACGTGAATCTGATCATGGATATCATAGATGAACTGAAGTTATCAGGGAGAGACCACTCGAAGTGGATCCAATGAGTAACAGGAGGAAGACTTAATCTGAAGGACGCGAGCCAAACGGTTCTGACATCTACAAGTTTAGTCAGAACCGGATGTGACCCGAGCCTGGACACGGCACCAGACCCCGCACCAGACGCGAACCTGGCCTGGATCCGGCACCAAACACCACACTGGACTCGAACCGGGCGCGGACGCAGCTCCAAACCTTGAACCGGATGCGGCACTGGATACAAACCGGGCCCGGACTCGGCACCAGAAACAAACTGGGCCAAACGCCGCAACAGACGCAAACCGGGTGACTAGGTTAGGGTACCAGTTTGCTCCATGTCCTGGTACCTGACCGGGTCTGGTTCGTGGCTGGGGACTGTAACTTAATGGGAACAGCCAGCGACTCAAAAAACGATGAGTTGGGGACACCCTAAACGTCAAAAAGTGAGGTGGAGGGAGCCTCAACCAAACATTAACAAGCAACGACCCGGAACCGGAGACGTTTTGATACAGAAGCAAGAGAGCGCAGAGAGAGAGATCCAGAGCATTTCATCAATTGGCCAATGTGCCACTGAAAACAATAAAAACAAAGCAAACCGCTCCGGCTTCCTTTCACTCCTGATCTTATTCTACAAATGTATTTCTGATCAAATTGTCTTGAAATCTCAGACTCTCATGCCCTTTGTGACCCCAGGTGTGATCGAGCGCTGGGAGCTTCTACAAGCACCAAAGTTCTCAGCGGAAACGGGCATCAAGCAGGATCTGAAGCAGTGGCACAAGCTCAACTCTGACCTCAATGATGTCACTTCCTGTCTGTCTGGAATGCTGCCTGAGCTTGACAGACTGCAGAGAATCGCTCCGTCCACCAGCATCCGGGACATCGAGGTCAACGCCAAGAAGCTGAAGGTATCTTATGGGGTCTAATCAGGATCAGCTTCAAGTGAACGAAAAAACTGACTGAAAACTTGAAAAATAGACATTGCAACTGAAAAATATGTTTTGAAAATTTGAAAACAAGGCACTGTAAATAAGAAAAATAAAATTTGAAAACAAAAAAACTGAAACCTTGAAATAAATCTTGAAAATAAAAAAAAATAATAGAAAATTGAAAAACAAGTTTTTTAAATTTGAAAAAAAGTACTGAAAACTTGAAAAAACAATAAATGTACATTTCTAAGTTGAAAAATAATTTATCTAGCAGCTGCTGTTTTGAATTTTCAACTTTTTTTTTGCTTTTCTGAATCTTCACTTTCAGTCTTTAGTTGGCAGTTTCAATTCTGATTTTCAAGTTCTCGCCACTGAGCTGATCCTAATTTTACATGGGGGCGGGGCTTCTGTTTTTCCAGTTTTAAATCTGTTTTTTCACTTTAAGCTTATCCTGATCCTGTTTGACCCCATAGTATCTGTGCTTGATTCTGAAAAGGTCAAAAAGAAACCATATGTGCGTCTGTAAGGCATCATCTCTCTGTTTTCTGCTCAGGAGATGCAGAAGACCTTCAACAGCCACAAGTGTCTGATGATCTCCATCAACCTGAGCCGCCAGCAGCTCCTGCGAGGCGACGGCGCCGAGCTGCAGGGGAGCCTCAACTCAGCCAACCAGAGCTGGACCCAAGCCTGCTGCAGCCTGGAGAGCTGCGAGAGGAGGCTGCGCTCGGCTCTGCTGCAGAGTCAGGTGAGAGTGTGCCCCGTCTTTAAGGGAGGGGGGCAGCAGCTTCAGAAATTTCACCCTGCTGCTCTCTGTTGGTCAGGAGTTTCACGAGGCGCTGCACTCTCTGCTGATCTGGCTGTCTCAGGCTGAGAGCAAACTCTGCTCAGTCAACTTCTGCAGGAAGTCCATCTCAGTCTCCACCCTGATGGAGCATCGGGACACCCTGTTGGTGAGGAGCTCCCGGCTTTTTCTGGTTCATGATGGATCTGAAGTTCTTTTCAGTGAAAGCTTGAAATAGATGTCAAGATATTAATGCTCAAGTCTTTAACTTACAATGAGATAAAGGAAAATATGAGGGTGCTTTGTTGTGCAGGCTCTGCAGGAGGACCTGAGCTCCCGGCAGCAGCAGGTCTCGGCGCTGCAGCAGATCTCCTCTCAGCTCCTGCTGGAGGCCAGCGGAGAGGACAGCATGGAGGCCAAAGAGAAGGTCCACGTGGTCAGCAGCAAACTTCACCTGATGACTCTGAAGGTGTCTGCAGCTCTGCGTTCACTGCAGAGCAGACTGGTAGGTTCAGACAGCTTGATGTATTTTATTGTTCACATTAAAGAGAGGGGTGCACGATGGTGCAGTGGTTAGCCCTCTCATCTCACAGCGTTTTCTGTTTTTATTTTTATATCTAGATTCTCTCCATCACATCCGAATCATTCTTGACGCTTGCTCAGTTGCTGAAAATCCATCCACTACCTTCTTAAAGTTGCTAAATTGAAATCCATAAGCTAGCAAAGTTAAAGAGAAACAAGAATATTGGGAAAGTTTCTATTGATCGAAAAGATCCAGTGAGGAGACAGAAGAGGAGCCTTCAACTTCAAAATAAAAGAAAGCTGCATTTAAACAGATAAAACCAGGATGTTTTAGTCCAAATATGGATTTATTGTGACAGTTGTTCCCACATCCCATAATAATAATATAGAACATTCAGCAACCGACTGTCTTAACGTTACGAGGATGCTGCTAAACTCACTTCATTTTTGTATTGTCTGACATTAATTTGGTCTGTGACCTGAAAAAGGTTGGAGATCTACTGAACTGATCTACAAGACAGATCATTGTGGAAAACCTTAAACACACAATTAACTTTGTATCTAGAGTTATTTTTCCATGCCTTGTTCTGCTTTCTTTTATCGTGGATGGTTGACTGTTGAAAAGAGTAGAAACTGCTTCTTTTTGAATGAGGGAGAAACTGAGATATGCTCTCAGGTCAGGAATATTATGGCTGGTCAGAGAGAACTAGAACAGATCTGATCTCCAACAGATCTGATCTCCAACAGATCTGATCTAGAACTTATAGGTACAAGCTGACTGATGTGAGTAAACCGTTAAACTCAGCTGTGGCCGCCATAGTATGATTTAGCAGCCCCATCCCAATTATCCTAAAGAAAATAAAAAAAAATATTCTAGTTCATCTGAGCTGATATGAGAACAGTCAAACTCTGTGACATTAAACTCATTTTCCTTCTTCTCTGCAGGAGGAGTTCGGTTCACAGGCAGCTACTGGAGGACAACCAGTTACTGAGAGGTAACTCTTGTGTTTGGTGTCCAAAAAACCCTCAAAGAGCATGTAGAAGCTTGGTTTCTCCTTCAAGTCAGTGCTCACTTTTTATCCTCTGTTTAAAAAACATCAGGGAGATCAGAGCTGATGCTACCATATAGTGCGGGAGGGGTGGGGGGGGGGACTTGTGGGAAAACGGGTCTAAAAGTTGACAGAAGGGCCAAACAGGACCAGATGCGTGGGATGTTTTGGTAATCTACCTCATTAAAGAAAGAAATAACATCAAAGCTCAATCAAAACATGTTTTAATTTTAAGCTAATATGGATCATTTTGGGGGTTTATTTCAAATCTGTGACTTTAGTAGCAAAGACACAAATGGTTTGATGCTCTGCAGGGAAATCCATAAACTTAGAGAAATACTAGGTTCGTGTGGTGTTGAAATGATCAGAAAAAAGACTGTCCAACTCGGAAAACACTCATGAATGTTTAAAAAAGATGGCAATAGACCCTTTTCGCGGTGACGTTACGAAAATGGCGAAAGGGCCGTCAGGGTGATACGTAACTTCAATGGATTTAGACTGGGAAAACAAAGAACTGAACGCTGTTCAACACTGTTTTCGGGAAATTTTAAAAGGTAATTGTAATGGGAAATTGTAAAGTATTTTATACATTTCCTACGTACCTGTTTTCGTCTTTGTCTCTTAGATCCTCCACAAATCAAAATACAAATATATGTAATCTTCCAGTGGTTTTGGACCAAAAACACTGGATGTTGCCAAACATTTTATTTTTTTATTTTACAGCTTTTAGGTAATTATTATATTCCTTTTTTTTACCTTTATTTTCCCACAGATTCATGTATATATGTGTGTGTATATATATACATATATACATGAATATACATATGCATATACAGACGTGGACAAAAGTGTTGGTACCCCTCAGCTAAAGAAGGACAAACCCACAATTCTCACTGAAATCACTCAAAACTTACAAAAGTAACAATAAATAAAACACCTGTGATGTGAATTAAA
>NC_050533.1:24343957-24354066 GCF_002922805.2 Oryzias melastigma
TATATATATATATATATATATATATATATATATATATATATATATATATATATATATATATACACACACACACACACACACACACACATATGTATATACATATGCATATACATATGTATGTGTTACCTTAAAAAAGTTTAAATCTTAAAAGTTGGTATTTTTATACACTTTCTGTCCAAATATATCCTAATTTACCTGGTCTAACAGTCCTTTTTTCTACATTGTAATAATCTTAAAGTAAGACTCGATTTACACAGTTAAGATACTTTTTTCCAAAAAAAAAAAAAAACAGAGTAAAATAAGACTTACCTTAGTCAACTAGTCCATATCCCAAAACAACTGTTCAGAAATAAAACTTCTGCTTTAGAATATATTGTTAACTTTAAAGAAAACTTATTTAGTTAGATTTTCCTCAAATGAGATGTTTTCAAGATTGCATGACTCAAGTAATTTAAGCTTCATTATATTAAACAAGTCATTACATCTCACAGAAGAGTTCCTGTAAGTTAGTATATGTAGGGGATAATGCCCGCCGAAAGGTGCATTATGAGACGATGCGAAGACCTCCGCCTCGTCTCATAATGCATCTTTCATCAGGCATTATCCCTTTATTATGAAATATTTAATCTTGAAACTGGACAAAAAATCTTGTTGAGATTTAGTGTTTTTTTAAAATGAGATTAAACAGGAAAGTGAACAGTAATGACTCCCGTGTTAACAATAAAATGAAAGCAGCTGTTTTGAAATCCCAACCACTCTAACAGTGAGTTTGTCATTCATAGGCAACATGAGGGGAGGAAGCACGCCCCCCCACAGCAACACTTCCTCCAGCGGGTGCTCCGCGCCGCCTTCCACCTCCACCTGCTCTTCTTTGTGCTCCTGGTTCTGATCTGCCTGGTGCCACCGTCTGAAGACGACTACAGCTGTAAGCTGTCCAACAATTTCGCCCGATCCTTCCAGCCCATGCTGCACTACACCAACGGGCCCCCGCCCACCTGAACATGGCCGCCACCTTTTTTTCCTTCTAAACAGGAACTTGCATGAGAGACGGGCTCTGTCTCAACCTATCTTTGTATTTAAAAATATTTATTTATCTGCCACCAGAAGAAGCCATATGAGCAGTTTGTTGTAAAGTTTTTGACCTTTTCATGGAGTTTTCATACAGCAGTGAGATATTTTGATATTTATATTTGTGTAGATGAAAAACTCTTGAAACCAAAGAACCACAAATTCTCAGAAATTAGGTTGTGTTCTGTTTTTAGTTTATCTGTTTGGACTCACAATCCAAGCTGCACAGAAACAACAGAAAAGTTTGTGAAGTTTCCTTTATTTTGTTTGATCTTTGTCCGTTTTGACTGATATTAAACGTGTTGTTGATGTGACATCTGTTTACTGTTTTCACTGCAGAGAAAGATGATGCTAGACTGTTGACAGGGTTATCAAGCTGTACAATATCAGGACTGTGTGGAGCACAAACAACATGAGATGTGTCTGAATCCAACAACCTTACAGCCACAGACGGCAAAGAGGAAGAAACATGTTTGAACACAGACAGCTTAGAAAATCTGGCACAACGGCTGAATTTACACTGAAGCACACGGGGGCTCTCTGGTATAAGGAGGATCATCCAACAAAAATATCATTTTCTGTGTTAGTTTAGTGCAATTTTCTAAATTGCTGTGTTTTTGTTGTGTGAATTATGTGAAACATTTTGACAAAAGGGATTTCTGCTCACAAGACTGAAGGCTTTAAAGATCAACCAGCAAAAACAATAAGCTGCTCTAATTTACAAAAAGAAAAATCCTAATTCTGTGTTTATGAAAATTGATATTTTTTAAACAATTCTTAAAATAATTGATGCAAATTTCTCAGGCCCGGCCAAATGAAACTAAAGACTGTTTTAAAGCATTTCTGCAACCATTTTTAGAATATTTGGCTCATGCTGTAATATTTTTTCTGATCTAAGAGTCCTATAAATTAACGATTTTTGTTCTCACAAAAAAAAAAAAAAACATTTCAGAGACTCAGAACATCCAAGTACAGTCTATTTAACAATTAAATACAATAAACATAAAAAATGATTCAAAGAAATGTGTGTCAAAATGAGTTGAGATTGTAAAACTCTTTGTTCCAGTTTGTCATGTAGATAAAAGTACAAAAACTGCACATGAACGTCAGGTTTAATATTTTATGTCTTGATTTGTTGCATTATGATCGAACTATGACGCTTTAACACATGTCAAAGTCACGGCCCGAGGGCCGGATCCGGCCCTCCTGATCCTTTTATTTTATTGTTATTAATGGCCTAAATATATTTTTATGGAGAGTAAAATATTGAAAGTTAATTAAGGTTTAAGTTGATGTATTCATAGTTGTTAAAAAGTTACAGTTTTAAAGTTCTAAGGTTGCAGTTTTAGTGAGTTCAATAAATGTTTATCCTGTTCGGCCCGTGACCTAAGGGTTTGACCCCCAGCTTTAACTGAACGGCTGAGGCAAAAACAGAAGGTTGTTGAGCTTCAAAGACTTTCAGCAAACCTCATGACACAAAAAAGCGAAGTTTATTTACAGGAACCTTCGGTAAAAAAATCTTTTAAACAAATCTTAACCATATTTTACTTGTTAGAAGTGTTGGAAGAAAGTGTACAAAAATATTGTATCACAGTAACATTACTTTTTGCTGTAACAAAGTATTTTAAGATTTTTAGTCATATTTTATCCTAAACATGTTCAGTAACTAATACAAAAGAGGAGTCACACTAATATTTCAAAGCAGCAATCTAAGTATAAATGTAAAAATGCCACAAACATTATCTTTTTCTGTCACTTAGAGCTTTTTAGGATTTGTTTCAACTCAAATTAATGAAATCTCAAACACTTATTTTTAAATAATTTAAATAGATAGATAACTTTATTAATCCTTTTGGGACGTGCCAGCAGGGAAATTATAAAATGCTTTAAGTCTTCTTTGTTTAAGAAGCCATTAGCTATCTGTCCTGTTGTTGTTATTTTAACTTGTATTTTATTTCCCTGTTATACTCAGGCACTTTATTAGGTTCTCTTTACCAGTCCTGGGTTTGACCCCTTTTGGCTTCAGAAGTGCCTGAGTTCATTATTTTTCTGACCACTCTGTGTAAACTCTGAAGATGGTTGTGGGTGAAAATCCCAGTAGATCAAAGTTTCTGGAATCCTCAGACCAGCCCATCTGACACCAACAACCATCCAGTCACTTCAATCTCCTTTCTTCCTCATTCTGATGCTCAGTTTGAACTGCAGCAGATTGTATCAACCATTTCTATTTATCTAAATGCATGCAATGTGATTGGCTCATTAGAAATTCGTGCCTAATAAAGTGGCCAGTGGGTGTATATTTATATAAAACCTTTACAGTCACATTTTACATATTACCATTCCTAGAATGCACTTGTTATTTTTTATTATGTTCTGTTACAGAGAAAGAATCCTAAAAGCAACAGGACTCATGAAATGCATTACATTTCTGATAGTATTATTGTAACGTAAGAGATTATTTTTAAACAAGAAATAATCTATAAAGTATACCAGACTGGAAATGAATAATACTGCTCGTAAGGATGTTAGACTTTAAAACTGTTTTGAAGGTTAAAAACACATTTCTGGAAACCATCTGAAACTTTGAATTTTTCAAAATATTCCTAAAAGAATTGAACATAGTTAACTTTGAATAAAGTCTGAATTCAAATGCTATATCCTCTAACGCACATGTGTCAAAGTCAAGGCCCAGGGGCCGGATGCGGCCCTCCAGATCATTTTATTTTATTCTTATTAATGGGCCGATGTTATCTTGCATTCATTCATAACTTGTATAATTTTGACAAAATATATTTTTATGGAGAGTAAAATATTGAAAGTTATTTAAGATTTAAGTTGATTTATTCTGGAATAATATTCCTGACGCTTTATTATTCAGAATTATGTTAAAAAGTTATGGTTTTAACGTTTTCAAAATTGTCATTCTGATAGCTTTTTGGACTATTTTGGCATTTATCAAGATATTTTAGGCTATTTTGGAGTTTAGCTAATATTTAATACATGCTAGCTTTTTTTGGCTAATTTAGTTTTTTTTTTTCATTTTTTTAGGCTATTCTGAAGTTTAGCTATTTTTTTAGCTACATGCTAGCTGTTTTGACTAACCTAAGTTTTTTTTCTTAATTTTTTTTTTAGTTTTTTACAGGCTAATTGGTACTTAGCTAATATTTTAGCTGGCTATCAGCTTCAGCATTCTCACTTATCAATTTCAGCATCTTCAGCGTCCAAATTCAGTTTACTGCATTCACACTAGCATTATCACAGGTAATGCTATACATATAGTTCATAATTATGTTGAAAAGTTACGCATTTAAAGCATTAAAAATTTAGTTTTAGAGTGTTTAATAAATAATTATCCAGACGCTCGCGACTTAAGGTGTGTTTTTGGATTTTGGCCCCCTGTGTGATTGAGTTTGACACCCCTGATCTAAAGTGAAACTGTTTTTTCATTCACCTGTCCTGTGGGGACATTAGACTAGAGGTTTGGCCTGAAAACAGCAGCAGATTTAAGAGCTGCCAGCTTACAGCTCTTAACACCTCTGACAGCTCTGGACTTGGCAGGCGGCGTTACCCGCTATGTTTAGCTAAGATTCAATGTGTGGTTAGGAACTGGCCCACAGAACCTCTGGCTGTTGTTCTGGAAATAGTTGGTGCCTTCAGAGAGGCTGGTGACTTTTATTTAGGCCTTCTCAAACATGGTTCTCAGGATTTTCTAACCTGCTTGTTTTCTAACCTAATGCTTTCACATAGCCTGATCAAATGCTTCCTGATAAATACATCAAGCACAATAGCAAGTGCTGGGCAGGGAAAGCTGGAAGGTTGAACGGTCCAGGATTAGGCTTCAGATTGATGGATAAATCAAGAGGTTTGAATTGTTTGGTTGAAGGAGTGGTGAATTTTGAGAAGATTGCATCAGAGTTTTGAAAATGTTAGTTTGTGTAGAGATGCTCAGACTGATGAGAACAAAAGTTAAAAATTATAAGGACTGCATTGGTCAAGTAGGTTCACGAGATCGTGGATCACTGGAACTTGTGTGTCGTTGGTCTAACTTTAAATTACTATGTAAGAGTCCTTACATATTTCAGGCACATTTGCTTTGTTTCTTTTTGATAGTTTGTTTTTAGAGAAGCTAACCACTGCGCCCCGTCGTCTGATGTGTAACTTCAGTCGTAGTGAATCCCAGAAGAACAGTCGCTTTGGTGAAAGGCCACATTACCGTTCTACTCACATCCACAGTATAAAAACATTTCTGGAACAAGCACCGATTAAAACACAACAACAGAAGAAGAGAGCGTTACACCACACTGTGAACGGAGAGCTGTACAGACACACACGGAATCCATGTCGTCTACATGCAAAGGAGATGGCTTGTTCTGACTGATTCACCACGGTGCAAAAAGAGATACTAACACTGTAAATCCAGAGGAGGCCGAGGTTCAGAGATGCTCTCGTGAACACCTACTGCAGTGCACATTCACAAAAAAATACCTATGCACACAAAATGTACAGCCATTAAAAATGTGTGTGTTTACAAAGACTGGAAAAGGAGGAAAAAGAACTTCACTTCACAACAGCACTTGGTGTTTTTATCCTTTTTTGCCTTTTTTTGGGTTGGAAAGCTTTTTGGTTCAGTCTTTCAGTCCTGTCACCCCTGTAAGGTTGTTCCCATGACAACTCGATCGGGAATAATGAAACTAGCAGACTCCCCCGGTGAACTGGAACCCCCGGCTCCCAGGGACCACTGATCTGGGGAGATGTAGCTGAAAGAGGAGAAACAGAAGCATTTTTAATTCGCTGTAACATGAAAGAGTTTCAGCCTTTTCTTTCAGGTTCTCCTCTGTACACCTGCAGCCTTCTCTTGTCTCTACGTCATTTTATTTCTTTATTTTATTGTACTCCGCAGCAGTCCTGGACTACAAACCAAAATCATTGTTATGTCTAAAGAGTCACATTAAAGGTGGGAGAACAGGCCGTCCAAATGAAAAATAAAACTAAATTTCCATAATATTCACTCTATTTTGTAATCAGATGTTTTCAATCGAACTGATCAGAAATGGTAAATAACACTGCCGCAATCTTCACAATTCTTCCTTCTTGAGAGTCAATACTGAACAAAATTTGCACACACTTTGTGCAAAAACATGTGAAAATAAATATAAAAAGGAAAAAAAAAAAGAAAAACGATGGCATCATCACAGCAGGAAAAAAATGTTTGGGCCTAAAATCTCTTAAGTTCTCACCGAACGCAATTCGCGCGACAAATTCGCTGTTTGTTGCCGGTCAAAAAATGTGTTTCTAAGCTTGACGCCATGTGGGAGGAGCTACCAGCTAATGTTTTTAGGATGATATAAGGAAGGTTGTCTGTGGATATCTTACTGGCACCTGGTTTACGCAGAGTCCCTCTCTAAACTGTCTACAAACACAAGTCACACAAAGCTCAAATGAAGCAGAAATATTCTAGAAAGGTGCGATCCATTAAAACTCTGCAAACTGGAACTGGAACTCACTCATCTATTTCAGACTCCACCAAACTGTGTGATGGAGGCATGGAGCGGCAGGGCGGGGCTTGCTGCTGCCTGTCCAGGATCTGGCCTTCGTCTGCCCCTTGTGGAGGCGCGGGGGGGGCTTCATCTGCCAGGCTGGGGGCAAAAGTCTGGTCGGAGCCCGGCGGAGGAGGGGGGTACTGCTGCTGGTCAGAGAAGGAGTCAGAGCTGGGGGAGGATGAGGCGGTTTGACTGCAGCTGCTGGGCGTGTTGGCGTCCAGCATCTCCAGGAGGAGGTCGTACACCAGCACCACGTTCTTCCTCTTCATGGTGGACAGGTGGTCCATGCCTTTGTTACTGTGAGGAAAGGAAAAGCAGAGGATTGACATGAGGTCTGGGAAACGTTTGTTTTTCTAGGTGTAGGGCTTCATCAAAAGGCATCACTTGAAATCAGACTAAGTGACAGCAGCTGCTGAGTTTTCTTCTTTAATTCAGTAAATTTATCTTAGAACGGTCACAGAAAGTTTGTTTTAAACTTTTAGCATCATGGCTTCAGAACGCTGCGACTGATTCCAGTGTAAAGACATTCAACACACAGAGAAACAACACAAACAGGGACAAATAAACACAGATCATCTCTGCATTCTAATAAATGAGGCTGAATAATGCAAATTCAAAATCTGAAAAGCATTCGTTATGGTGCATTCACACCGAGCGTGGCACACCAAATTCACGTATTTGATGCCTATCAAATTCACTGCTCTACGCCTGCCGTGGAGCAACCGCCAAAGAACTTCATTTGTTGACCACATCAGTGGAAAACATGGATGATGTTGAGCGAGTAACTTGGCTCTGTATGTTTTGGAGAGCTCTATAGAGCCAAACACGGCGCTGGGTCTAGGTTCAGCAGATCCTCCAGAGACGCTCGAGATACGGGGAATTCCACCATTTACAGCAGGAGCTGCGCCTGGATGAGGAGCGTTTTAAACCGCACTTCCGTCTCTCTGAGGCCCAGTTTGAAGACTTTCTGTCCCGCGTTATCGCGAGAGGGAAAAATAGAAAGAAACTGGAAGATCTTTTTATTTCTGTCTCCCATTGAGCTACCAGCACACAGCAGTCGGCTCTCCAGCAGGCTAGCATAACACCCCCCCACTACCCTAGCCAGTGCTACGGCGTATGCTAGCCAAGCGGGACCCTGGGAGGTGAGGCACGCTTGATCGACAAGACTTATGGAGGCGGAGCTTGCTGAGTTGTTCACTGGGCGGCTGGCTAGCGTAGGGGGCGGATCGCTCCGGCAGACTGGTGACCTGTCCAGGGTGTATCCCGCCTTCGCCCAACAGTAGTCGGGAATGTCTCCGGTAATCCCGCGGGTTAAGAAAATGGATGCAAGTACAGGACGAAATCCGCACATCGCGCCGCCATATTGAATTTGGGTTTCTACCCTTTGATCTAGTCACTTAAAAAGTCACATGCTCAAAGCTGAGTCTCTGATTGGTTGACGCGCTCATGCGCCTTACCACGACCAAATCGTGACGAGCTCTGACTCAACTCAACGCCTCTGCCGCGTTCAGCGTAAATGCACCGTCACAGTAACAGAACCTCTTCAAGGAACTCTTCCAGAAAAAAAATATTTTTTACGGTTTGAGAGAAAATCCCATTTTTCTTCTGGGATCAGGGAAGTGATTCTCTCCAGTGTTTTGACAGGTTCCTGCAAAAACTTTTCAAACTATTTCTCTGATTAAAAATGTGGATACATTGTTTCTTCTTTTTTTTTTAAATAAATCTGCAACTGAGGCTTACACAAAAATGAAGCTCACACCAAAGAAAAAGCCAGGAATGGAGCCGGCTGCTGACTGCATGCTTTCTCCATCGTGCTACTGTTCTGCTGCTTCCTGTCAGCCTGAACGCACCTCACATGGCGGATGTGGGAGAGCAGCATGGTGAGGTGGCCAAGCCGCAGAGTCTGCTGTTGGGTGGACAGGCCGAGTTTGGAGATGGCCCAGACCAGCGCGTCGATCACAGAGTCCAGAAGGCGAAGCAGCTTGTTCCTGCTCTCCAGCTCCTCTGCCGTCTGAGGGGATCTGGTGCACAGATCTGCAGCACAGCAGCAAACATGAGACATTGATGCTTCTAACCAGAAGCTGCAATAAATGGTTGTGTATTTAGGTCACTGCGGGATCCACAAAGTAAAAATGTTGCAAAGTATCTTAATTAAAGTTTCATATAAGGCTTCTTTGCACAGTCCAAACTTAACGTAGGTCAGGGGTGTCAAACTCAATCACACCTTGGGCCCAACCTTCTTCCCCTTAGGTCACAGGCTCAACAGGATAAACATTTATTGAACACTGTAAAACTAATTTTTTTAAAATTTACAACTGTAATTTTTTAACATAATTATGAACTAGATATATAGCATTACCTGTTATAATGTTAGTGTGAATGCTGTAAGCTGAATTTGGCCGCTGAAGATGCTGAAATTGATAGCTAAAAACACTGAAGCTGATAGCCAGCTAAAATATTAGCGAAATGCATAACTAGCCTAAAAAACTGAAAAATAAAAATAAAACCTAGGTTAGCCAAACAGCTAGCACAGGGGTCTCAAACCCAATCTACCTGGGGGCCGCTGGAGGCAGAGTCTGGGTGAGGCTGGGCCGCATCAGGATTTCCACAAGAAAAGCGCTGATAAAACATTCCAATGTTCTCAAATATCTTTATTTTTAACACAAAATAATGAATTAAAGAAATACATAGACTTTTTTTTTTTTTTAAATCAATCATTATTAAATAAATAAGAAAGTTGTAGGGGGGGCGTGAAAGAATAAGTTCTTCATGGGGGGGGCGTGAGAGAAAATAATTGAGAAACTGGATTAGAGAAAACTATTTTTATTCATTTTCAAATGTCTGTATTAACAGCTCCTCCTTCATTTCTGAGCTGAGAGCAGCGCACTCACTGAGATTCTGCTCGTGCACGCCCATCACTCACGCACACGGCAGCAGTCAGTCTCTCGTACCAGGACATTTTCTGCTCGTGGAGGAGGAAAAAGCGATCGCGAGGGTCTGAATTGTCCGCGCGGAATGTTTGATGCCTGCGCGGAGATGTCTTATTTCAGCCTGGAGTTTTGATATAAATAAAACACCATTTGTGTCTTCCATTCATTGTGAAACTAAGTGAGACATCCACAGACGGAGCTGGTAGGTCCTCCCACACCCGGCGCAGCGTCAGAAAAACGCTTTTTGACAAGAAGCAAGCTGTGAATTTGCCACACAGCGAATAAGGGACGGGGCACGCAAATCGTGCTCGGTGTGAAAGCACTTCCAGTGGCTTCAAGGCACTGGACAACCCGCCGATGTCCCACCCTCCAGAGCTATATAGCAAAACGTAATTGGCTTGTTCAGCTCTGCACACAATAACTGTCATTCATTTCAGTCTTGCGGGCCGCACTAACATTAATCTTCCATATGAAGATGGGGGCGCAAATTATCATCCCGGGGGCTACAGATGGCCCGTGGGCTGCGAGTTTGAGACCCCTGAGCTAGCATGTAGCTGAAAGAATAGCTAGA
>NC_050533.1:24354123-24368438 GCF_002922805.2 Oryzias melastigma
GCCAAAACAGCCAGTGTGTAAATATTAGCCTAGTTCCAAAAAACTTTTTATAAAAAGCCTAAATTAGCCAGAACAGCTAGCATGTAGCTGATATATTTGCTAAACTCCAAAATGGTAAAAAATCTTGGTAAATGCCAAAATAGTCCAAAAAGCTAGCAGAATACCAATTTTTAAAACTTTAAAACTGTAACTTTTGAACATTAACATGAATAAAAACAGGCATGAATATTATTCTAGAATAAATCAACTTAAACATTAGATAACTTTTAATATTTTACTCTCCGTGAAATATATTTTCTCAAAGTTTTCATAAAAGTTAGAAATGAGAGCAATATAACATCAGACCATTAATAACACAAAAATAAAATGATCTGGAGGGCCAGATCGTCGGATCTGGCCCCCGTGCCTTGACTTTAACACGTGTCATCTAGCGTGGAGGATGCTGAAGACAGGCTTAGATGGAGGAAACTGATTCGCTGTGGCGACCCCTGAAGGGAAAAGCCGAAAGGAAAAGAAGAAGAAGATCTAGCAGCTTTGATGCTAATTAATATAATGCTATTTAATATATTTTTTATGTAGAGTACATTTTTCAAAGTTATTTCATGTTTAAGTTGATTTATTCTGGAAAACCACAAGACATTTTTCATGTTTTTTTTTTTTTTTTTTTTAACTTGTCCTGTCCAACAGCTGAGCCAACAGATGTGGGCTGAGAGCTTCTTGTGTTGGGCAGATTTTACTGTCACAACAGGGATTTATTGAGTATAAACCCCTGTTGTATTTAATGCTAAACTTTATTTATATTGATTATGTTTTATTTTATTTATTTATTTTTCTTTGTCGTTGGACCGGACGGAAAAAGGGAAGAGGGTGGAGGAGGGGTGGGGGGGAAGATAAGATGGCAACAGAGGGAAGCAACATCATAAAACAACCAGGACTAGGTGATAAACTAGAATGGGCGGGGCCTGTCTACACACACACTCTATAGTTACACACACACTTGTTGGCCAAAATAGTCTCTACATTTAAACTAAACATACTCACATATACTATACATATACTACACATGTCAACTGTAACAGCAGCTCACACACTCCATCATACAAACCCATTCAGATAAAGACTTTCATTCTGTCACACAAACGGTTAGTGCTAAGGTGAGCTGACACCTGTGCTCAGGTGAGTGAATATGTTTCACTGAGGTGGATGGTGGCATTTTTCATGTTAATCTGAAGCTTCTGTTTTCAAAATCTCCTCTGAGGGGGCGTGGCTTTTGGAGCTGGACAGCTCCGCCCCTGAACCCTCCCCCCTGTCTGATTATGATAGCTCTGTGTCTCGCTAGCTTGAATCTTCACTGCTGCTACATCTAAACGCCAAGCAATATGGGTAATGTCCAGCCATATGGTTCTGATGTCGACTTCCATTAACTATAAAATTGCACAAACATATTTAATGGAAACGCGAGGGTGACATTCAGAGGACTGTGCAGAAATGACATTGTGTCACCTCCCACCGCGGCTGTCATGATGCTTTGTTCTAATGAAACAGTCGGATTTCCCTGGTCTGCACTAGTTCTAAGTCAGGCGCCACCTGAGGCGGCCCACCGGACGGGCCTTGTGGATCCAAAGTCATCATCAAGGTACAGATGTGCAAGTAAACAAAAAAGTGGATCAGAAGAGGATTTAGATTTAAACTGCAGACGCTCCATAAAGATTTCTAACGAGGATGATTAGAAAGAAACACCAACCCATAGGGTCCAAAGTGTGATTGGTCATTGTTGTCTACCTTTGTGTTAACCCTTAATACCTTAAAACAACTTACATTTGTCTTATTTGGTATCTTTTTTTTTATCTTCCCAAAGTAACTTTTCACAGTTTTCATGGCCATGTTTACAAACTGCATTCAAACCAAATTGTCAAATGTTTTTTTTTTAGTTTTTTTTTTTTACTGCTTTTCCTAGAAGAGTTTTCAAAACATCATAGAGACATAAATCAGCTATTGGCCAAAAACAAATATTTTCAGCTGTGCTCACAGAATCTTCTCCAAAGAATGTTTAAATTTTGACCAGAAACCACTATTAAAGTAGAAAAGTAGGAATGTTCTAGCTGCTTTTCTTCACAACTCTTCATTTTCACAGTAGGATCCCTCTTTAAGTTTTTTACCCAATAGGATAAGGCTGATTCCACACTTTTTGGTTGTACGAGCTGTCAGCATTTCTGAAACAAATGTGCATCGGGTCTGCACCGTACAGGAAAACCAGTCGAAAATAATAATGCTAGAGATTTATCACAAGTCCTGGACGTAAAACAGAAATGGACACTCAGCACATCTTTGATGGGCAGTAAAAGCAGGTCAAGTGATCTGAATGCATCTTAACTTCTGAGCATTAAAGCTGTTAGAGCATCAATAGAGCCCATTTTACTATTATTGTGTAAATATTTTAGGATTCTGCTTCCTATTCCTAACCTTATTAACTGGATCTTTGTTATGCTAGAGCAAAGGAGAACTGATGCAGTGAGCTGTTATCAAAACACCACAGGTCCAAGACTCAGGCTGGCATTAAAGAACTGGATCAGTGAGGCTGAAGCTGGGGCTTATTTTATTAAGACCTCAACATACAAAAAGCTCCAGAAACTGGATGAAAATTTGTGTACACACAACGTATTACAGCTCAGCCAGCAAGGCCAAGTGGACCCCGTATGGTTTCAAAGTGGGGAGAAAATGTGGACCCCTGATGTCTTTGTCCAAAGTTTCCGTGGTGCCCCACTTGGGTTTACCCACATCGGCTGAATCTCAGTGGGTCAATTGGCTCGCTACAATAGCCAGCTGCACAATGGACAGTGGAGCTTGCTACAGTAAAGCTTGCTACAGTGGAGCTTGCTACTTTGCTAGAGTAGAGCTTGCTACAGTGGAGCTTGCTAGCTCAATACAGTGAAGCATGCTACAGTGAAGGTCACTACAGTAGAGCTCACTAGCTCGAAACGGCTGAGCTCATTACAGCGGAGCATGTTACAGTGGAGCTCCCTACAGTAGAGCTCGCTAGCATGCTACAGTGGAGCTAGCTAGTTTGCTACAGTGGAGCTTGCAAGCTCGAAACAGCTGCTCTCATTACAGAGGAATTGGCTGGCTCAATAGCGGAGCTCGATACAGAAGAGCTCGCTAGCCCGCTACAGTGGATTTTATTTTGTGATTATTTGCAGATAAGTGGTTGCCAAATGACGTAACAAAAAAAATTGCAAACAATCATGATTCATTTTTCCCCAGGTATGTGATTAATTTGTTAAATTTTTGAATCAATTCCAAGCCCTAATTTGTTTTGTTTGCTCCTTATTCACAATTTAAAAAAAATACATTTAAATTTGAGCTTAATTTTCCACATATGTTCTCCAACATCTAAAAAAATGCTACAAGAACACGTTTGATAAACCAAAAACACAATTTTCATCAGAGATGTCTTCAATTAAACTGAAAATCTGACTCACAACAGACTCACAAATCTGTTAAAAAAAATAGTTGTTTTACTTAAATCTTGAACAAGATCAATGATTAATATAATAGAGCTGAAGTGATACACTGATTTGCACTACAGACAAAATTACACTTTAGAGCCCTTGATAAACTCAAAAATTCATGTTTTATCTTTCTTTTAAGCCAGTGGAACCCTGTTATGATCTGTAGCGCTCCCCTGTGGCCTGTTTGGCTTAAAACAGTTTGAGATATTCCAACAGAGACAAAAAAAAAAATGATGGACAGTCATTCAGGGAAGTAGGTTGGAGACAAAGTATTGCTCAAAAACAGCATGATGAGGGTTTGATTTTTAAACCATGTTCGTTTCTAAATAATTACCATTATGACAAGACATGTAGCCAAAAAAAAAACAAAAAAAAAAAAACAACACCATTGAAGATGCTTTAAAGTGGTCCTGCAGATGGTAAAACTCAGCATTGGTAAAAAGCTTCGTCTTAGCTCACCTCCTAAAAGTGACAGCTGAAAGGCAAAGCGGTTGTAAAAAGGAGCTTCTTTCAACTAGTTTATGGACCCCAGTAAGCATCTGGGTGTATTTATTCCTTGAAAATTAATTTATTTACCAATTCATCCCATAAATAACCAACAGCCAGCCAGCTAACTCCCCAGTCAAGTGCTGGCGCCTCGGCTGCTCACGTCTGACTCACAGCTGGAGAACACAACAGTTGTGTAAGATGCTACAACCTACTTCTGTTTTTTATCTCCTCTTAATAAAAAGAAATCTGGATCAAGTTGTCACATTTTTGTGTTTACACAGTTTGTCTTCTGTGGTAATTTGGTTGAAGGAGGATTTCTAATAACTGTAATTGATCCTCCGGTTCAAACACAGCCGAGGAAGGACCTGCTCATCCAGACAAATACAGACAGCAGCTCAGCAAAAGCCTTCCATCTGCTAAAATTCATGAATCCTAAAGAAATCCTTTTCTTGACTTTTTAAGCTCGGTTTCACTTCTTGCACAATTTGCTTTGCGCGCAGCTGCAGAGTCAACAGAGAGAGGGGATTCTGGCAGCCGTTCCTGTGTGCAGGAGGGAGGAAACTTTGTGAAAGTCTGTGAGGACATGCAGACAGGTCAGTCACCTCAATGAAACTCGTACAACGGCTGTCTGCTGGCAGAGTGGGGGGGCAGGAGAGGGCATTGTGACCGCTGGAAACGCATGCAGTGTGAAAAAACAAAAGCGACCCAGAACTCAAGTCCACCTTCTCAGGTCATTTTATCCCTGATTAAACAGGCTAATAAGTTTTCTGGTGGTTCCTTTGAGGGAGGATCGGCTACACTTTACAATGCTGCTAATAAAAACGGCATCCAAAGTCGGCCGTCTCTGGACTTTAAACGAAAGCCGTTTGATATCAAAGAAAAAAACCTTTATAGAGCTAGAATTCAACTGTCTCACTTACTCCATGGTTTTCTTCCACTCTAACTGAACATGACAGACAGACGGATGCCCTCCTGAGGTTATGCCGACACTGGAGCGGATTTCAGGACTGACATCATACAGCCTCTCCACAGAACCGTCCGTGTCCGTGTTTGACGGCTAAAACACGACCACCAGACTGAAGAACTTCTTTAGTAGAAACACCTCATCGCGTGGGAGTGCCGTTGTTTCCAGAGAAAAATACAGTCTCACTATCTGCATCTCAGTCTCAGTCCCAGCTGCCCTTACGGGTAGATATGTGCCGTCTGCGGCAAAAAAGACTCCAACATAATACGATGTGTATCGCGATATTTCCCAAGACTGTACCAGAACAATTTTCCCCTTTTTTTTAAGATTGATTTTTATTTTATTTTATTTTTCCAATAAAATACAAATAAAAATCATTCTACACAAGAGTATAACTTGAATTGAATCAACCTGAATTTTAATGTCTTTCATTGTAATAAAATGGTAAAATGACTTTTATTTAATGATCACAGCATTAAGCACAGCTCATAAACAAGTTGCTTTTATCCAGAAATGCATGCTGCTTTTCTTTTGGTAAATTAACAAACATTTGTTTTTAAGGGAACAGTCAATATTGTCTGATTTCCACAACTAAATATTTTCCAGTATAAGAAAAAATAGAATGAATGTTCCTTAATTAATATGCTTCTAAAAGTGTGATTGCAAGATTGCTAAATCTAGCATTTAAACCACATGTGTCAAAGTCATGGCCCGGGGGCCGAATGCGGCCCTCCGAGTAATTCTCTCCGGCCCTCCAGATCATTTTATTTTATTGTTATTAATGACCAGATGTTATCTTGCACTTATTTGTAACTTGTATAATTTTGAAAAAATATATTTTTATGGAGAGTAAAATATTGAAAGTTATTTAAGGTTTAAGTTGATTTATTCTGGAATAATATTCCTGCCTTTTTATTATTCATAATTATGTGTAAAAGTTACAGTTTTAAAGTTTTAAAAATTGTCATTCTGCTAGCTTTTTGGACTATTCTGGCATTTACTAAGATTTTTAGAGTTTGGCTAATATTTCAGCTACATGCTGAAGACATAAATATGCTGATATATTTATTATTTTCCCAGTAAACACTGGTTGTCTTTTAGCAGTTGTTTCCTCTAACAACCACTAGAGGGCGCTGGATCTAGGTTAAAGCATTTGATACTGACAGTGGCAGAACATGTTCGTCCAAAACAAACATGGAAGAGAATCTGATTGATTTCTCTTAAACTTAGATATTTTTCTTAAAAGATTTATTTATGGATTTATTTTAGCTACACTGGGCTTGGCGGATTTGTTCTGAAGTCTTCCTGTTTTATGACTCCATTCAGATTTCATTCAGGTATTTGATGAGTTCATGGTCTCAACTACTAAAACCCTACTGGCTTTACCAGCACTCCCAAAAAACAACTTCCTCCCCAGAATGCACCTGTTAAATGGGAAGAATGGTATGTGTGCTCTATTTTTCATGTCTGCTTTCACTTTAGTCACGCAGTGGTATTTATCAAATATGAAGCAGGATGTTTTGCATTTGCATGTCTAAAAGCCAGGTGCAAACCAACACAACAACCCAACAAATGCTGCAGTCACTGTTTTAATTTGAAGACCAAGAACAGAGGCAAAAAAACATCATTTCATCCATTTACCTTCTAAACCCATTTGGTTCTGAGCAGAGCTACAGGGATGCTGGAGCCTACCCTCTACTGACAGATGAGGACAGAGCACATCCTGGACACCCAATGAGAGATAGACACCCACACACTCAAGTTCACACTGGGGGGACAATTTAGAGTCAACAATGAACGTATAGAGACACAGTTATGACTTCTGTTTATTTAAATACTTTGACTGGTATGAGTGGTGTTGCATTGGTCAGGATTAGAATGGGTTGATAAAATCGATTAATTGATTTGAATCGATTTAAGCTTAATAGATTCTATTTGATTCTAAAAGGTATAGATCGATTTACCACATGAAGCTAAAGACCGCTAGCTTGATGCTAACGTTAAATGGAATTTCCCATGGGACGGCTAATGCTAACACTCGGTCAACCTAAACATATTTCTGACTAAATGATCTTTATAATCTCATCTTCATTTATCTAACAAGAGTGATCCACATAGCAAATCCCCATTCAAGAAAAGCCTATTTTGGTTCAGTTCAGCAGCTCAGAGACATAAATACAATAACATTCATACAGAAGTCTTTATCTCCTTATTTCACTAATAAAACAAAAACTGAATTATGTGTCGTAATTATTGTATTATAATTAGGTATGATTTTCTAATCTCAAGTTCATGGAGGACGACGAAGGGATAAGGACGTTACAACAATCCAGACGGGAGGTTTCCTCTAACAAACAATGGAGATTGAAATGTTTCCGTCTCCTGGAGTCGTGGAATTGACAGGAAGTCATTGGAACTTATGCAGCAGTGTTTTTAATGTCCAGGTACAAGCAGAGAGGTGATTCAGATGTACTCAAGTCGAATCCCAAGCCTCCTTCCTGCTCTTGTGGACGCGTGCATCCATGTGCCCCTTTCTCCCTTGGAGAGATTTTAGTTCTTTTTGCAAATAATTGGGCTTAAAATAGTAGATAAGTATCAGCAATAAGAGAAACGAAAAATCTAACTAACTGGATTCAAAAGATTTTTTCAGACTCAAATAGAAGCTCATGAACAACAACAACAAAATGGCGAAAAAATATGATGACAAGAGTCTCTGCAATGACATGTTAATCACTTCTGTTTGGGTTAACTTCTGTTTAATTTCTGTGAGGCGCTTGGTTAAAACTGAGATTTAAATATTAAAGCTGTCTCTTTAGAACCGGAGAAGGGATTTTATAGACAAACTGGTGTGTGTGTGTTAAGGTGCATTCACACTGACGCGCTCTGAGGTGAATTGAAGCCCTGCGGCGCTCGATTTGAGCGGCGAGGTGCGAATCATAAATGCGAAATGTAAATACCTGAAGTTTGACAGGTCGGTGCGTCGCATCAGACAATCAGGAACTTTTCCAGTGACTGTATCAGCGGGTAGAATGCCATTTCTATTACAAGCGTTTATGTCCTGTCAGCGGTTCTCTGGTTGCAGCCGGACAGCCTCCTGGACCAGCGGGGCGCGCCCGCTCCACACACCGGGAGAGAGAGAGCCACGGGAGTGTTGACACCGGAGCACGGGGCAGGAACCGGGCAACGCGGGACGGAAACCGATTGGAGGAGGGTTTTAAAGCTCTAAAAATTGGCATTCTGTTAACTTTTTGGACTATGTTAGCATTTACTAAGATTTTTCAAGGCTATTTTGGAGTTTAGCTAAAATTTACGTGTTGCCTGTCTTGGCTAATTTAGGCTTTTCCCAGAGAATCTGACTACAGGGAAAAAATATGGCACCCAAAAATGAATTACCAGAAGTCCCTCCCCACTTTTTTTTCCCTTTTATTGACCTTTTTTACCGTTTTTTTCTTGTGATACAGTATTACTGAGAAAAAAGCTGTATTTTGCAGCCCCGATCAGAACAAAACTGTTACAGTTTATTCACATTCAAAGGGATTAAGGCTGATAGTTCTGAAAAGGTTTTAAAATATCATTTTAAAAGGGATTTCTAAAGTTTAGGAAATTTTCCTTTATGCAACAGGCTCAAGTTACTATTTCCGCTTCCGGTTATAGATTGATTCTGACGGCGTCTTACATGTTAGCAGAGGCCCCTCGCTTTTTTTCCAGTTTTTTAGGCAATTGTGAAGTTCAGCTAATGTTTCAGCTAGTAGCTAGCTATTTTGGCTACTTTTGGCTTTTTAGGTTTTTGGTCTATTTTGAAGTTAAGCTGATCTTTTAGCATTATACTAGCAGTGTTTAGACATTTTACCAGTTTTTAAGTCTAATTTGGTGTTTAGCTAGTATATAAGCAAGCTATCAGCTTCAGCATCTTCAGCTGCCAAATTCAGCTTCCAGCATTCACACTAGCATTATCACAGGTAATGCTATATATCTAGTTCATAATTAGGTTAAAAAGTTGCTCTTTGAAAATGTTAAAAAAGTCGTTTTATTGTGTTCAATAAATGTTTATCCTGTTTGTCCTGCGACCTAAGATCTGTTTTGGATTTTGGCCCCTTGTGCGATTAAGTTTGACACTCCTGATCTACAAGTATTTCCAGCATTCTAGATAGTTCTTCATGTCAAAATGATTGATTCCAATCAAACGTGTGGTACATGGAAGCATTTGTTACAATTAGATGAAGTTTTTCAAGCCGATGTGCACGTTCTATTCTAATCCAGTAATTTGATCCGATCATAGACATTTTGCAAATGTAAATGCAGCTACTGTTCACAGAACTGTTTTTAAAATGTGCTTTTTGACCCGCAGACCTTCGGTCCTCTACAAGTAACATCACTATTTTTAATTTCTTTGTTTTCATCGATCACCAGTTTATTAAAGGAACTTTACGCTAAAGCTTTGTTTGAAAACGTAAGTGAGATGCAAGAAATCTGCTTTTGAGCCATTAAGTTTCAGAATATTATGTCAGTAAACATCAACAAAGTCGACAAGTTTATCTACATCAGGGCTGCATGATTGATGGCATAGGAACGAGCAGCATTTCCCTTTCAGACGGCGTGTCATCTATGACTCACTGGAGTTGAGGAGGATCATGGCCTTCAGGCAGACGTACTCCTCTCTCTGCAGCTTGAGCTCACGAAACCTAGAGGTGGCCGCCAGCAACATGTCGAAGATCTCCATGATGCCCTCCACGCACTGTCCCTCCTCCCTGAAGAGACACAGCAGAGGGGGGCTATCAGGACAACAACGTGGAGGCAGAAAAATGTCACAAACGACACCATAAGACTTTAAGAGTTACCATCAAGCAAAACATTATTCATCATTTCAATAAAAAACAATCACATTGGATGTATTTTCTGGAGTTATAGTTAAAAAAAAGAAAATCTTTCATATTAATCCAAACAAATTGACTGCAAAGCTACACTAGAACTCATTTTTGTTGCCTGTTTTTTATTTCACACTTATCTGTTACAAAGCGTTAAGCTGATTTTAAAAGAGCTCTCAGCTCCACAATGTTTGATCTCTGAGGTTTGATGCTTTGAGCTATGATGTTAGCATGTTGTTGCTAGCATATTAGCATGATGTTAGCAAGAACCAAAGTTTTAACAATCTAATTAAGGCTCCTCAGAGATCATTTAAAAGTTAGAAAACATTTATAACTTGTTTTATTAACTTATCCAACTCTTTAAGTTCGTAAAGATTTGCACAAATCCGACACAAAGAGACACTTTTTACCACGTTAGAATCAGCTGATTCACAGTGTAAACGGGTAACGTTATAGGATCAAAAACCATCTATCATTTAGATGTCTCCAGTGCAGAAGTTAAGGAGCTACTTCGTTTTGCACCATTAAACCAAACAACATTTTGAAAATCAAACAGTGTGATTTCCCAAATTTGTATTTTAAATCCTGTCTCTCACAGTTAAAGTGTATCTATGATGAGCATTACAAACCTTTATCTTTTTAATTTGGACAACTTATAGAATCTGTGACAAACAAATGCTTCTGTAAGAATGAGAATCTGCACATCTGCTGTGGTTGACAGTCTGATTTAGACCAACAAACAAACAAATATACATCTGAAAACAGGAAGAGAGGCTGAAGCATTAAACACTGTGAGTGGAAATTCCAAAATCATGGCCCCAGAGGACAGATGTGGATCCAGGACGTGTCCACGGAGAACAGGCTGCAGCAGGCGCTCCACAGAGAAAACAAGACTGTTTTGAAAACACGTCAAGGCTAAGCTAAGCCTATAGCGATAGTTTCCGTGGCAGTGAGGAGAGAAAGGTCAGCTGCAAACATCATCCCTCACATGCATGCCCACTAACAAACCCAGGCTTCATTCGCTTCTTCACACAGGTGCAGTTAAAACAAGCCACGATTAGTCGACTAATCGACTATTAAAACAATCGATTAGTCGTTACTTTATATTATATAGAGTCAGAGTGAAGTAAAGTTGTTGTGAGGGTTCAGCACCAAAAAAATGCACTTTTTTATATTTCAGTCAATGAGAGCAACACTCTATTTTTGTGAAAAATAATTCCTTATTTCAGATGCCGACCTCATTAAATTGTGTGATTGTTTAGTAAACATTCACACTGTAGCGATTCTTCTGCTCCTTTCTGTATGTTTTTCGGGACATAAAAACTCAAACTTTCAGCAATTTCAGCAATCTTGGTATCAAAACGTTCATCTCATTCAGAACATTACTGCTTGTATTTTTGGTATCCATAAACTTTACAGTTTTTGAAATATTGAGCAAAATATGTCCCATAGGAAATGAACAAGAAAGTCTTCAAATTTATAAATTTTTAAGTAGATTAGGAACAAGATTTTTAATGTATTTATGGGCTATGTTATAAAATATTTTATAGTTATTAGTTTAGTTAACATTTTGAAACATGCAAAGGTTTTTGGCTAATTTATTATTTGTTATTTATTATTTGTTATTTTGAGTTTTTTTAGGCTAATTTAGAGTTTAGCTTCTATCTTAGCAACATGCTAACATTTTTGACCAATTTAGTTTACTGAGTAGATATTTTTGCAATATTTGCATGTATTAGGGAATTTTAATCAGTTATTGAGAAATTTTTCTGAAATTTAGGCCAACTTCAGCGCTCTGTCTTAGGTCTTTAATGAAATTTCCAGTCTTTTGGCAATTTTAACATTTTGCATATAGCTGTTGCATTTTCAGTAAATCCCTGCAGCAGTTAAAGTCAATTGTGTCACCATTTTCAATAAAAAACTTCAGCATCTTCAGCGACTACTTCCACCTACATTAGCATTATCACAGGTAACGCAACTTCTCCAGTTTAATGAAGGACAGAGGCTGCAGGATTTATTAAAAGTTTAATAAACTATCATCTAATTGTCTTTATTTTTAGTTAGTTTAAAGCTAATCACGGTTAACATGTATGCTTTACATCCACTTTGCGTATGACCTGATTAGTCGACTAATTGTAAAAAATAGTCAGTGATTACTCGACTACTAAAATAATCTTTTGTGGCAGCACTAATTGCAGTTAGATAAAAAAACATATGCTTTGCTTTTCCATTGTTACAGAGACACAGCCTAAAAAAACAAACAAAAAAAGTCTAAATATCAAAGACATTTGTTCAGCTTTAACCTGAAATAAAGAAAGCCCACATGAGTTATGCTTTGCTCCTAGAGCGTCTCAGCTGTGGTGGAGGGACAGGTGAAGGAGAAGGTCCACCACTTTGATCTGAAACTAGTCATGAACTTTAACTCTGGAAAGAGAAGAATCCGTCACTAGCTTGATGACACAGAGGATCTTAAATTCCTGATGAAACAGATGAGTTACACGATCATAATGAGGATGATTAGTGGCAGCAAATGGAAATATGGAGATCTCTTTTCTATGGGTGACGTCACATTCTCTTGGTCCAGTTCTCAAATATAGTCATGTGCTCAACAGTCCCTGGTTAAAATGAGTCACTTAACTATCCCTGCAGCTTCTGGTTGGTGGTTATCAGACCTGCTGGCCCGTGTAGGTAGGAGCATGGGGCCAACCTTCCTCCAGAGGCAGAGGTTCAGTTGTAATGTTTTCTACTGCGGTCAGTGAGCTGCTGTTAGCTCAGCCGTGGTTCTAACATCACTCCTCTTTGTTCATAACTGTGTCTGATCTGCAGGAAAATAAAGGTAAAAATGATCAAATGAATTGAAAACTGTTGCCAAAAATATGAAAGTGACTATTTCCACGTAATGTCATAAAATAAGTTCTTCCAGAGATGATTTTTTTTACTTGGCCGCTCTTATTTTGAAAGCTGAAACTACGTGGCTGATAGTTGCTCTTAACATTTTCACTGAACCAAACCATTCCTGTTTTTACAATTATCCTCTAAAATATCCGTAGAACAACAAGTACATTTATCCTGATTAAAATGTGTTCGGTCAATGCAGAGATGTGAGTCTTTGCTGAAGGTATTTCTTTCAGTTTTTGTGCTGATCGAACTAAAAAGACGTGCAAATAACATCAACCAATATAGAACTGTTAGAATAAAATCTGCTCAAATGAAAGGTTAATATGCTTTTTGTATTTAGATTTGTGAACGATCTCAGACAGGAAATGAAAATACATTTCAGCAGGACATTCATAAATAAATATTGTACATTTTTCTGTTGAAATTGGTAAGATTACCTTTGATTATTTATGTAAAATTGTGTTAAACAGCATTCAGCTGTTTGGTTTCCTGGTCTAAATCCAATAACCAGAAGTTGCATGAGACGTTCTCGGCTCTGTCCCCATTTTGTCTGACGTCACTGTGAAAAGGGTCAATCAAACTTGCAATCTTCTGATCAGAGGTTGGCCGCTCTACCTCAGTGCCAAAGCCACCCCATCCTCTGAAGTGATATAACACTAAGGTTCTTTAAAAGAATTAAAAATAAAATAAAATAGATTCTTTATTAGTATTCTAAAATTATTCTGGAAGAGTCACAATCATGAATGTGAGTTCTGTCCTTCCACATTCATTCAGGTGCTGGAAATCCCTCAAAATGCTTAATTTATTTGATTTCATTTGTAAAGTTTAAAAGTGTCTCACACTCTACTGGGAGTCACGGCTGTCTCAGCAAATAATGAACGGATTCATGAAGGATTTTGGACGACACTAAATTAATTCACATTAGTCTGAAACAAACTGAAATTTGAGTGTTCTTCATTTAGTTTGAAAACAGATTTATTGTAAATAATAATGTCCTGATATGTTTTCTAATGTGCTTACAAATTAGTGCTAGGCATCTAATTCTGATTTCCATTCATTACACAACTACAGTGAGATTTAGAAATGGTAGATCTTAGACGGACGAGAGAAAAGTTTTTCTAGACAAACGCATGTACATGTACAATTTGAAATAAGCTCAATAAGTTTTTATTTGATTAAATTTTTGTTTGTTGTATTTATGAAATGTTTCTAGATCGATTGTGTATCTGTTCCATATTTCCATTTATCTCAAGAATAGCTGCGGGAATTGTGGCTGCAACACATAACAAAGGAGGAGAAAGAACGTAACATGTAGTAAACAAACAGAGAAACGAGCAGATAATGAGGAGAGCGAATGAGAGTCTTCCAGGCAGACAGACGGAGTCTGTGCAGAGTTGAAGGTCAGCATGAGAAGAGATAAAAGATTTTGGCTGGAAAATGAGAACATGGAGATGACTTTATGACAAATGCTGCGTTTATGTCCGGTAGGCGGATCCTCACCCCCCCACGTCATGGTTTGATTATCAGATCATGACAGGTGGGGCGATTCAACCGCCAGCAGCGTCCAGACAAACACACTGCAGCTGTTGA
>NC_050533.1:24368449-24384196 GCF_002922805.2 Oryzias melastigma
GGGGGGGGGGGGGGGGGTCAATCCTATTTTGGTTGTCTTGAAATTGACAAATGGAAGCACATGAGAGCAGGACATCCCCCCCCCCACCCCCACACACTGACACTGTGTTCAGTGTGAGCACAGTGGCTGGACGTCACAAACACAAGTATTTCACACATCCTGGTGATTCAGGGTTCAGCCTCCAGCCCATTTCAGCCAGAGGAGCCTCACAGTCACTCGCCCGGTACGTTCCACGGAGATGGGATGTTTTTATCCAATAAGAACATACATGCCTACACAGCAATTTAACTACTCATCAGCACACACATGTAACTGAAATGCACAAAAAAAGTCTGAATTCTTAAAAAAAAAGCAGGAATCATTGAAGGATCCCTGAACTTCTCGCTAATCCTTCAATCACGAGAACTATCTCATTGGAAAACAAACCCAGAACCTGGTGCACTTATCAGCTCACGGTCACGCTTCACCCACGTGCACGCTCACTCTTCCTGTCTCCATCTTAGTGTAGAACAAATGCGTTTAAGGCAGTGAAGCAAAGCTTGTTGTAACAGATCAGAGGATCTTCTGCACGTGCTCAGTCTCTCTCTGTGCTCCGCAGTAGTTATCCAGATTTTCATGGGTGAGGAGATACTTCTAAAACACGGAGGAATGTTTTTCCTTCATCATTTAGTGTTTGCTTTGTCCAAATGTAGTGTTTCTCTTTTAAAACAAATTCATAATTCAAAACAAGTCTCTATTGATCAATCAGGGTAAGTATTCCAACAATGTCCAAAACTTATTCATAAATAAAAGAAAATCAACTTCACTCTTCTGGTACCAGACAAGGGCAGACATTCCACCTTCCTCTTATGAAGATGAAAACGCTGAAGCTGATGGCTAAAATTTTCTTTGATTTTCTGTATTTTTTATTTTGTTTGTATTATTATGGTTTTGTGTGTAAATAAATCACATCAAATCAAATCAAATCAGACAACGTCATTTTAATTTAAATTTGATTTGTAAACTGCTGTCTACCTGAGATTTCTGTTTCAAACTAAAGCCTGTAAAACATCACACATGACTAAAGATCTTTTCGGTCTTTGGTCAAGAATTCTTAGATCAACGAGAGAAAGAATAATGGAAGTTCAATGCTTTCCAATCCTTGTCGGGATGGTTCACTTCTTTAAGCTTTATATTCCTCAGACTTATTTTGAATGGCTACGGTGGCTAATTTGGTCCAATTGTTCCGCTCCGAACACAGAGCCTATTCAGACTGACAGACCAAAGCTCAGTCTGATTGGAAAGGTGAGTCCACCTGGGAAGACGGGTCAGACCGGGTCCTGGTCCTGGACCAGGGTCCGCTTGGGTGAAAATTTGTTCTGGATTATTAGGGGGAATAAGCCCTGGAACCTTGACACATCACCGTTTACAGTCATGTACAGTGACTGTTTTTTTGAATTTATATTTGGAGCCCCTCCAAAAAGCTGTTTGCTCTTTGGTGTCACTCTAGTCCGTCCTCGTGTCTAGTCGGAGCTGCAGACCTGCAGAGCGCGATCGACCCGACATCTGAGAAGCAGTGCTGACAACAGATGGTATAAAACTTTCCTACCTGTTGAGTTTGAAGTCTGGGGAGAAGATGAGCTTTCCAGGATGATCCACTGACCTCCACATGAGGCCCAGCATCAGGATCTCCAGCCAGCAGCACTTCAGCAGGTGAATTTGGTCTGCTAAGCTCAGCTCTATGAAACCTGGAAGTGAAGACAGAAAAAACCAGAGGATGATCCCATAGACTCCTCTGACTCCATGCAGGTAACCTGAGTGTAGCTCCTGTCATCTACAAACTGGATCATAAAAGTTTATTCTGTTCGTCCTGCGACCTAAGATGTGTTTTGGATTTTGGCCCCATATGATTGAGTTTGACACCTCTGATAGAGACGATCAAATATTATTACTAGGGCTGTCTTTTTATTGAATTAATCATGATGAATTAATTACAGACATTTCCGAGTGTTATTTTTTTTTTAAATTGCGTTTATCTCATATTTTGCGTTGGACGGTTACCTCCGTGTTCTGCACACCTGGAGGAGCATTTGATCGCACTCATACCGCGGTCATTTACGAAAAATATAAACACTAAATAAATCAATAGAACTTCAGTGCTGTTTTTGAGTTTAAAGTTTTTTTTTACAAAAGTGGACTGTTTAATAAGTGCTGATTCACGTTGTCATGGTATCACGCTCTATCTACTTAGAGAGAGGTGATCGTCAGGAGAAGTTTAGAAAAAGGCTCATTTTAGAGAGAAATTTGACCTCTTAGCACTTGTTTATGACCAGATGATGAAGAAAAAGTTTATTTAAAAAAACAAACAAAAAAAACAAAGTATAAATAGTTCACAGTGGCGCAGTGGTTAGCCCACACAGCGAGAAGGCCCCAGCTCACATCCCGACTGGGGGATTTGGGACCTTTCTGTGTGGAGTTTGCATGTTCTCCCCGTGCATGCGTGGGTTTTCACCGGGGACTCCGGCTTCCTCCCACCGTCCAGAAACATGATTCATAGGTTAATTGGTGACTCTGAATTGTCCCTAGGTGTGAATGTGAGAGTGAATGTGTGTGATTGAGGCCCTGAGACAGACTGGAGACCTGTCCAGGGTGTACCCCGCCATCACCCATCAGTAGCTGGGATAGGCTCCGGGACCCCGCGACCCCAACAGGCAAAAAGCGGTCAGAAAAATGAATGAATGAATGAAGTATAAATAGCTCAATTCCTCTGCGGTGTCTCATTTCTTCTTTTTTAGATTCTCTATTTCTTTTCTGCTTCATCTCAGTCTTTAAAATGATCAAATTCATCCAAAAAGGTTAAAGGAAACTCTAAATCACTCTCGTGTTATTCTACTGTCTTGCTGTTGTGATAAACTGTGGAATATCAACATTTGAATTATGATATTAATAAGAAGTTCATGGTCAATATTTTTGGGATTGCTCAGAAAAGTGTTCCATTTGTTATTTGATGTGTTAAAGGGTAACCAAACCCTAAACCAACTTCTTTTGTCTTTTGACCTCTATAAACAGGGCTTTTAAAGTGCTGTCTGTCGGTCAATACCAAATTTTTGACTAATTAAAAAAAACTTTTTAATTCCTGAAAATATAGTCAAAAGCCGTCTGTGTGCTGCCCCCTACAGGTTGAAACAAGCTATTACAGTTGAATTTGTGATTGGTCAATTAGTGTAAGTCACGCTCTGCAGCTCCAAAATCAAAGCCCCGCCCATCTTCTTTGTTTCTGTAACTGTAACTCCTCCGCTCAGTCCATCTCCACTAACCCCGCCCCCTTTTTTTTTGGGCATTTTTTCAAATCTGGGCTGAGATTGGAGTCAGCCTCCAGCTGCACTGTTTGGTTTCCCTTAAGCTAGAACACTCTGGACCTGATGTTTCTTTTATTCTTTTTTATTTTGTTATTTGTTAAAGATTGAAAGAAAATACCCCCCATTGGTGTCAGAGTAAAGGTTGAAGATCTTTTATAACAAAAAAAAGTGCAATAAAGCCATCTGTTTAAGTTTTATTTTGCTCTTTCTCTGCACCACAATGTCACAAACTTCAATAAAATACCTCTAAATAAAGCTAAAGATTAAAAATTATTGGGATTAAAATCGATTAATTAGATGAATTAATTACAGGTCACAAGTAATTAAACGCACAAAAAAATTGATCACATGACGGCACTAATTATTACAGTATTAAGACTAAAGATGCTCGCTGCATTGCTGGAAAATAAAAGTTTTTTGTATTTTGTCAGTTTGTAAGAATAGCGGGGTGAGGGGGTGTTGGACAGACCTTGCAGACTTTTATTTTGTCTTGGCAACAACACAGAGAGGACTAATCACAAACAGTTGAGAGGACACAAAGATGCGTGGCAGCGATGTCCTCCGTTTGACTCCCACAATCGACTCCCAAAATGGCGGGGAGGGCGATGACGCACGCGCTGTGATGTCACATGCAAGGGGGTGTTTTCATGGCTTTGTTTTCTAACCATTTAGATGTCAAGTTTCCCTGCAGTTACTACGATTCCTACCACACTCCCCACATCACGGTCATTGCTCCGTTTGGTTCATCTCCTTTGGTTTATTATTTTAAGGCGGGTGATAGTCTTCCGGTTTTTGTATTTCAGGAGCTTCCATCTCCTGCAGCTGCGCTCCACCTGAACCTCCCAGCGACCATCTGTCCCTCTGAGAATCAACTGAATCTTATCTTGGTTTTTTGGTGAAATTACAGTCTCTGCATCTGATCTTTGGATCTAAAAGTACAACAAGGAGACATATTTCTAAATGATGTCACTGCATTTCACAGTCAGTGCCTTGCTCAACAGCCCCTGCCTCAGGGCTTTTGTAAATCACACAATGTAGTCATTTTCACTACCCGGTGAAAGAAAGAAAAAAAATCAGGAAAAATATTCATAAAAACACTTCTGAGAAAACGTTTCTTATTCCGACTTCGGAGCCTTTGTGAAGCCCTCACATTAACATCTCCTGTAAAGATACCTGCTGGGAGGAGAGCAGGGGAGAAGACACGGGGAAGAGCGCGGAGGACAGACGTGGAAAGATTAGAAGGAAGACAGAGAAAAGGAGCAAATGGAAGAAAATGAAGAAAACCAGAATACGACATAAAAAAACTGATGCAGCTTCAAGAGTTAAAGCCTGGGTACGGTTGGGCAGCGATGGGGTTCTATTCAGGTCCAGTGCCAAAGCGGTTCTTTGGTTTCGATTTCGGTTCCTGTTCAGCTCCAATTTCTGTTCAGCTTTCTGCACAGCAGAGACAAAGTCCACGACAGTCGGTCTGATTGTTGTTTTGGTGCCTAACAATCTGCCTCAGTATTCAGAGAGAATAAAAAAAGACTTTTACCTTCAGTCAGATTACTTCTCAAAGTCAAGGCCCGGGGGCCGGATCCGGCCCTCCAGGTAATTCTATCCGGCCCTCCAGATCATTTTATTTTATTATTATTTATGGCCCGATGTTATCTTGAACTCATTTCTAACTTGCATAAATTTGAAAAAATATATTTTTATGGAGAGTAGAATATTGAAAGTTATTTAAGGTTTAATTTGATTTATTCTTGAATAATATTCCTGCCTAGTTACGGTTTTAACGTTTCTAAAAATTAGCATTCAGCTAGCTTTTTGGACTATTTTGGCATTTACTAAGACTTTTTTTAGATAATTTGGAGTTTAGCTAATATTTGAGCTGTTTTGGCTAAATTAGGCTTTTCTTCAGTTTTTTGAGATATTTTGAAGTTTACCTATTTTTTCAGCTACATGCTAGCTATTTTGGCTAACCTAAGTATTCTGCTTTAGTTTTTTAGACTAATTTGGAATTTAGCTAGTATTTTAGCTGGCTATCAGCTTCAGTGATTTTAGCTATCAATCTCAGCATCTTCAGTTATCAGCACTAGCATCTTCAGCGGCCAAATTCAGCTTACAGCATTCATACTAGCATTATTGCAGGTAGTGCTATATATCTAGTTCATTATTATGTTAAAAGTTACGGTTTTAACGTTTAAAAAATGTAGTTTTAGAGTGTTTAATAAATGTTTGTCCTGGTTGGCTGTGACCCAAGGAGTGTTTCGGATTTTGGCCCCTTGTGCGATTGAGTTTGACACCTCTGAGTTAGGGGTGTCTGAAAGGAGCCCCGCGTCTAATGTAACAAACACCTGTTTGAGCTGGAATTACTTGAAGACAGGACACAGCTGGAAGATATACAGTATTCTGTGTCTAAAATAAAAGTTTTTTGCTGATCACCACTAGCTCTGTGGAGAAATTGAGTGTTGGTGTTAGACTGGGGGCGGAGCTGTCAGGTGAAAGGGGCTGTCCTCAGTCTGTGATGTCAGAGAGGAGGGGCTGCTATTGAGGGTGCAGGTTTTTACAGGATGACTTAGAAATGCGAGAACGGATCAAAATTACCGCTTTGAGGTTCTTTATAGTGAGAAATGAACAGATATTTTTTTTTTCATGGTGTGGCCTCTGAAACACATTATACGCTCTTGATTGTGTTTCCATCCATGACTCCAACACACTCACTAAAATCACAGATGACACAACCGTTGCTGGGTTGATCAAAGAGAATGACGAAGAACCAAACAGGGAGGAGATCCGAGTCACAGGTTCATCTTACCTGGGATCTTCTTAGCCCAGCTGATCATTAGCACCAGCTCCTTGTCTGCCAGGTTGGTGAGGGACATCATCATGCTGGCCTCAGTGAAGGGCTTCTTGAGGTCCTCCATCAGGTAGATCTCTGGAGGCTCCGCCTCCATGATACGGGAGATAAACTCCTCTGGGCTCATGGATGAACGATGAGTGTGGCCTATCTGAGGGATGGGGGGCCCCCCTGGTAACGGGGAAAGAGGTATCCCCAGACTGAAATGGCGCTGGTTCCGAGGACCCATCCTGACCCGGACCAAGCCCCTTCCTGCTGCGTCCCGAGGCTGGAGCCCCCCTCGGCGGTGTCGAGCTCCTCTGTAGCTGCAGCGTTCACGGCGGACACCTGCAGGTTTGAGGACAGGTGAGCCAAAATCAGCATTCCAAATATGTTTAGTCAGTAGAGAAACAGAGAACATTAGAATGTAGAATCCATTCAGGTTGCTTTCAAATATAATTTTATTTTGCATGAAAACAATGTCTTACCTAGAAAAACTGTAAAACTGAAATGACTAAAAAACATCTACGACTTTAGAAGGTATGAACATGCAACCACGGTTAAGGTCGCAGCAGTCACATTCAAATCCATGTTCAAATTTTGCATGTTCTTGCAATGCATGCAAGGCTTTCTCCTAACAGCCCGTCTTCCTTCCACAATCCAAAAATATGTGTCATAAGTTAGTCGGTGACTCCAACCCAGGGTGTCAAACTCAATCACACAAGGGGCCAAAATCCAAAACCCCCTTTTTAGGTCGCAGGCCAACCAGGAGAAACGTTAATTGAACACTCGAAAACTACATTTTTTATACTTTAAAACCGTAACTTTATAACATAATTAGATATATAACATTACCTGTGACAATGCTAGTGTGAATGCTGTAAGGTGAATTTGGCTGCTAAAGATACCTGTGGTGATAGCTGAAAATGCTAAAAAGCTAAAAAGTTACCTAAGGCCCAAATTAGCCTAAAAAACAAAAAAGAAAAAAACTAGATTAGCCAAAACAGCTAGCATGTAGATGAAATATTAGATAAACTGCAAATAGTCTAAAAAAGTATTAAACAAATCTGACAGTAAGTGTCAAAATAGTCCAAAAATATAGCAGACTGTCAATTTTTTATACTTTGTGTAATGGAGGATGTAAAGTGACAGCCTGACCGAAGATAACGTCAGGCGCGGGCCGGAAATGAAGAGAGGCGCGGGAGAGAGGAAGGAGAGTGAAGACTGACGAAAAAGTAGTGCGAACTGAAAAAATGAGGGAAGCCGCGATAAATATGCAGTCCCTGTACTCTCCTTTTTAGACCGTTTGGAGCATGTTTATTCTTGGAGCGGCAGAATCCCGGTCCAGTCACGTGAGCAGAGCGTGACGATAGCCAACATGTGTGGAGGAGACGAGCAGGCCGAAGTTTTCCGGAGGTGGGAGCGTTGCAGCCAGCACTTCATTGATAATTGGTAATTCACCGGCTGTATACTGTCCTTCAAGATAAGAGGTACTGTTTTTCTATTTTCTTTTTTTTGTTCGAGCTGGAAACCAAGTTCAAGCTCTGGAAGTGACTGAGGCCCCAGAGACAAGCGTGACTGTTTTTTGAACACTTAAGTTGACTGGCAAACCAGTCTGTAATACGAACTGTTGATCTGATTTCCTGCAGGAAAGATCTGCACAAAACTGACTTACCACTGTCTTTGAGCGTCTTGACTCCCAGCTAGGAGAAGACTGACCTGATGTTCTTTTGTTTTGATGTTAGTTGGTCTGAGGAGACCAAGGACTCTGTTATTTTGAATTATTAATCATTGCTTGTCATTTCTTACATTTTCATTTCATATCGAGTTGAAGCTAAAATTCTGTTTTATTTTCTTTTATTCAATTTCTTTTTAAAACATCGTTTCGACTAACACTCTACATAGGGAGATTGATACATTCTTTCTGTGTGGTTAGTTATTTTTGTTTGTTTACTGACTCAAGTTTTGTTTCATGTTTATACTGGGCTGTCAAATAACTCACCTGGTTTCTAAGTTTTAATTTGTTTTCTTTGGACTTCCAAGTGGAGTGTAATAGTTGTTTTTTTATTATACCACAGAGGGTCAACCTAAAGTAGCCCCCTTTACAAAATAAATATTTGGTGTTCTGGTTCAACAGACTACTGAAGTCTGTGGTGTTCTGTTGGAAGATTGTTCTGGGTTAGGGACACATCACTCTGGCTGGATGTTGTAGAGGCAGGATTTGTGATCCAGGTACACTGCAGGACCACTCTTCAGCTGACCGTCAGGGGGTCTATCTCTGAAGCTGCTCTACTACATCCACTCACCATCTCAAGTCAGCCCAGGGTGACAAAACACACGCCTTCCAAACGAAGATACAGGAGTTAAAAGGGACTGACGAGTGCAGGCAGAGACCTGTCAACCTGTTAGACGACCAGAGCAAGCTCAACACGTGTACCCCTATTAGAAAGGCTTACTAACCTTTACATTTAAACTATAACTTCTTAATAATAATCTGAATAAAAACTGGCAGGAATATTATTCCAGAATAAATCAATTTAAACCTTAAATATTTTTCAATATTTTAAAATATATTTTGTCAAAATTATACAAGTTAGAAATAAGCTCAAGATAACATCGGGCCATTAATGATCTGGAGGGCCGGATAGAATTACCCGGAGGGCCAGGTCCGGCCCCCGGGCCTTGACTTTGACACGTGATCTAACTTGTCCCTAGGTGTGAATGTGTGCGGTTGTTTGTCTCTGTGTGGCCTTGAATAGACTGGCAAACCATCCAGGCTGAGTCCCACTGTCACCCAAAGGTGTCTGGGATAGGCTCCAGCAACACTGCAATCCTGACAGGGATTCGGTGGGTTTGGAAAACAGATTGATGGATGAATGAATGGAGGTAGGTGGAGAACATTATTACTTTTCCCACCTGGTGTGGCCTGTTTATACTGTATACCCTTTGTGTTTTATATTTCTCAAATATTCTTTCACGTTTGTGCTTTATTTAGCGGGTTCAGTTCCAAATACCCAAAGAGTGAATGTAACTACTCTGTAGTCCTTTGTGGATGAACAAACCTCTGATTCAGGAGGAACAGTACAGTTTTTGTCCCAGTCCTGGAACAGCAGGTCAGCATTACATCTAGAACAAAGAGCTTGAGGGTTTATGGGAGTTCCTTCACCCAGTTTACATGTGGTTTGTAGATTTGGAGAGCCTAAGGTTTTATTGGTCAATCTATTTATTTATGACCACTTGACTTAAAGAGTAAAACATTCCATGACGGGCAACTTTCTCCATTTCATTGATGAATACGGTTAACGTAGTCTTTGTTGCTGGTGACACTAACTGAGCCGATATTTGATCCTTGAATCTTTAGCTCACTGGTAACTGACAAAAATCAACGATGTTTTACTTAACCTTCTGGGACAAAATCCATTATTTGGTTAAAACTCCACTAAATTACTGAATCTCTTTATACTTTGGCCATACACAGTTTTCCATGACACCTACAGCTTATAAAAAAAATGTTTGCTTTACTTCAAACATGTAGTAGAGAGAACGTTCCATCTGACAATGAAAAGAGGCTTTTTTTAATTTTACAATTAAGAAGATTAACCCTAACCCTAAGCACATCAGGATGGACTCTTATGCTACATTCACAGGAAACACGATGCAAAAGTCAAATTTGTGAAGGCTGCCGCGGTAAATTTGTTGCTTCATACAAGTCCAGAAAGGTGTTAATAAACTTCACTCCACTCCAGAAGCGTGTGGGAGGAACAACAGCCCAATATTGATGGACAGCAGGCGCTGTAAACAAATCTCGTGGGTCGCGACCCACTGCTGTGAGCTGTAACCCACGAGGCGCCTCATCGAAGCTTTTGTGCCATGTTATACCATAAATTAAACGTTGGTGCGTATTTTGACATGGTGGATTGATTTAAACAAAAACTGAAACAAAAACAGAGGAAAAACAGCCCAATTTCCTCCATCATAAAACACATTAATTAGACCTGAAGCATAAATAACATCCGTAAAAAAAGTAACCGAGTGAAGGATGGAAGAGGGAAAGTCTTGTTTAGAAACGATCTAAAGTTTGTGTTGTTTTTTAAATTAAGCTCCAGACCCCATTTTTTAATCACAGGGCTAAATAAAATCTTATGACTGAGTTTAAACTTCCCCGGATCGTCTCACTCATGGATTCTGCTGTGGCTCTTTGTGGAGTCAGCCTCCAACTTCCTGTTTCTTCAAGGCTCCTAAAATCCCTCATTTGAGTTGTTGAAGTTATCCATCCACCTTCTGAACCCGCTGAACCCCTTTAGGGGTCATGGAGTTGCTGGAGCCTGTCCCAGTAACTGTTGGGTGAAGTCGGGGTACACTGTGGACAGGTCGCCAGTCTGTTGCAGGGCCACACAAGAGCACACACACAGTCACACCTAGGAAAAATTTAGAATCTCCAACAAACCTATGAAGCATGTCTTTGGACTGTGTGAGTGAGCCGGAGTGCCCGGAGAAAACCCACGCACACACAGAGAGAACATGCAAACTCCACACAGGAAGAATCCACCCAGGAATTGAACCTCCTTGCTGTGAGGCAAAAGCAGCCCACAGTCCTCTTCCAGATGTTTTGTTGATATAATTTGCTGGATCTTTACAGACGTGATTGTCATGATTTGTGGGAGACGAAGCAACCAGGATGGAATAGTTGAAAAGCTTTTATTGTCCGTAGAGGTTCTGGTGAACTGCACATGGAGCAGAGTTCAGTGAGAGAAGGATGTTGAGGACCAGAGCCAAAACTCATCTTGGTGGTGACGTGAGAGTTGAACCCCGGAGTGGCCGAATGGAGATCTTGGAGGTAAGTGGAATGGACGGCAGCGTGGCAGAAAGACGTCCCAATCAGTCAGTAGAGCGCTTGGCTTTGAAACAGGCTGTGGTAGTGATGGAGGGCCTGTTACGGCCCTGAGCCGTATGTTTGTCTGCCCTGTGTCTCCTCCTCTCACACAGGTGCAGATGTTTTGGGATTTGGAAGCTCCGGATAAAAGCTCAGTCTGAGGACCTCTGGGAGGAGGGGTTTCTGCTGGGACTTCCTGTCGGGTTCAACGCCACTGCTGCACTGTGGAACTCACTGCGTGCTCTGCTGTCCACCCTTGACTCTTTAAACACATTAAAGTGTGGTTCAGTGTTAAACCGGTTCCGTCTCCCTGCTTCTTTGTTACGGTCTAGAGCCAGTCGTAACAGGGCCCAAATTGGCAAATGAAGAGATGATCCATGGAGGCTAAGGAACTGGCGATGAATACTGGATCAGGCCAAGAAGTCGATGAAATGAGGCCCGACAGCTGGATCCAATAGAAGAAGTCCCAGGAGCACCATGACAGTGGTGCTTTAGTGGTCTCTTGCCTCGCAGCCAGAAGGCCCTATTGTGAAATCCCAGCTTAGACCAGGATTTTCTTGAGCCGTACAAGTGCAAAACATGCTTCATAGGTTAATTAGTGATTTTAAAAGTGCTCCTTTGGTGTGAGTGTGTGGTTGTCCGTGTCATTGTGGCCCTGCAGTGGTATGGCAAACCTTCCGTGGTGTACTTTGCCTAACCTGAAGAATAAAACAGTGACTACATCCAGCTTAGACAAATATATAATCCACAGTAACCTCATTCTGGACAGGGAGGCTTGTGTGAAGGAGCGCTTGGTGTTCACTATTCATGAAGTGGGAAGTTTGAATTTCCAATTCCCATCTGGTCAATTTCTGATTTTTTTTCAAAGTTTTGTGACTGAGGAAAATAAACTTACCGCACTTCATCATCCCCACTTCATAGCATTTGCGCAGGCGGCAGGCCTGGCAGCTTTTACGGCGGTTCTTGTCTATGGTGCACTGATTGGTGGCTGGACATATGTAATCATTGTGACCTGATGAAAGAAGAAACAAGAAACATCAGCTGACGGTTACAGGCTAACAGGAGGAATGAGCAATAACAAGGATGGAAGTCGTACCCTGAATACTCCTCTTAAAAAAAGCCTTGCATCCTTCACACGACCAAACCCCATAGTGGTACCCAGAGGCGTAATCGTGACACACAGCACAGAAGTGCATGTCAGCTTTCCCTGCAGAGGGAGAACACGAGGGGGGTTTCATGTCTTCCACTCCTATGTCCGATTTCCTCCCCAGCAGCTTGTTGCAGCTGATGACAGAAGTGCAGGATAGAGACAAACTGAGGGAAAGAAAGAACCTGATCTTCAGAGTTTTAGCTGGTCAATCACTGGTTGAATCCTCTGTCAATAGTGTGATCAAAGCTACTAGCAACTGCTGGAAAAGGCAGAGTGAGTTCATAATATTAGTTACTTTCAGTTCATAAATCAGTTATGGTTAGCCATTTGGTTTATTTAGACTTTTTTCCCATTTTTAGGCTATTTTGGGGTTTAGTTAATATTTTAGCTACATGCTAGCTGTTTTGGCTTATTTCGGCTATGTCCAAATTCCCACCCTAATCCATAACTACTAAAAAACGATATAGTGCGAGACTATATAGTGCCTTGAATTTTAAAGGCATTTCCGACATGATACTCACTACTTTTCTTTTTTGTTTTTCTAAACACCGGATATGTCGTCACCGATTTCACAAAGTGAAAATCGAATCAATACGAACATTTCCCGACATTTATCTATGACTCCACTGTGTTCTGATGGTGAAAATGTGGATGGTTTATCAAAAAATTACATTTACACACGTTTTTTTGTTCTAAGTTGTTCAACTTGTGGTAGATTTGCTAATGTAGTGATCATCAATGCACGCTAGTTGTTAGCAAAGACTTGTGAAATTTCTAGTGCAATCGATTTTGGAATTAGTAGATTCGGACAGAACTAGAAAATGACGAACGCACTATATAGAGGGTGGTGGTGGTGGGGGGGGGGGATTCGAACATAGTCTTAGACTTTTTTCAGTTTTTAAGGCTACTTTGAAGTTTAGCTAACATTTCAGCTACATGCTAGCCCTTTTGGCCAATTTAGCTTTTTTCAGTTTCTTAGGCTACTTTGGACTATAGCTAATATTTCAGCTGCAGGCTAGCTATTTTGGCTTATTTAGGCTTTTTTCAGTTTTTAATGTTATTTTGAAATTTAGCCAACATTTCAGTTACATGTTAGCTGTTTTGGCTTATTAAGATTTTTTTTCAGGTTTTAGGCTATTTTGGGAATTAGCCAATAGCTGTATGCTAGCGTTTTTGAATAACTTAGGCTTCTTTCAGTTTTTGAGGCTGCTTTGGAGTTTAGCCAATATTTCAGTAACATGCTAGCTGTTTTGACTGATTTAGGATTTTTCTATTCTTTAGGATATTTTGGAGTTTAGTAAATATTTCAGCTGCATGCTAGCTGTTTTGGCTTCTTTAGTTTTTTTTTTTAGTTTTTAAGGAGAGTCTGAAGTTTAGCTTTCAATTTCAGCATCTTTAGCTATCAGCACTAGCATTCAAATTCAGCTTACAGCATTCACACTAGCATTAACACAGTTAATCTTTTCTTTTGAGTGTTTTTTTAATCCAAAGTTAAGACTAGGCAAAGGTTTTGTTTAACCTGGTCCTGCTGCCTGCCCTTTGCTGCTTGTATCTGAGAGGACATCTTTCAGTGAGCCGCTCGGATCTATGATTAATGACCAAGTTCATCACGGGATGTTTTCCTTACTTTCAATGTCAATCTTCAATCATTTTTTCTAAAGGGAACAATTGGCAGATGAAGATGTATGGCTGTTTCTGACTCCACACCCCAAAATGTTGACAAATCAGAGCTTCTGAATTCTATTTGTTTTTTTTAGATCCTACTAAACCCCGTTAGCTGTTTAATGTCCAACAAAATGGACATGCAGTGTCTCTGTTCTCTGCAGGCATATTGATGGATCTGTTTCCACTTTCAGGTCTTACCTGTTGGGATTGATGTTGTGGACTTTGGGTTCCAGCCAGGCAGCATGGGGGTTGGGCTCATTGTAGACGATGGGCTGGGTGCAATGCAGAGTCAGGGAGGGCATGCTATGACCATGGGAGGACCAAAAGGCTGAAGGACTGAGGGGGGGGCACAGCGAGGAGGGACTGTCGGTCATCGGTGGTCTGCTGTAGCTCAACATAGATGGACTATAGAAGGTCAAAGGTGCAGGTCCATTGCCATATTCATGGCTACTATCCGTGTACGGAGAGGGAATGCAGACGGTGTGGCTGTCCATGCCTGAGGGGGGGCTGTACATGGCCGGCAGAAGTCCTGGGGATGGGGGCCTCTCTGGTGCTTTGCTGGTGTCTACCTCCTGGAGCTGGAGCAGCGGTAACGGGTCATTGTTCAGCCCAGGAGAGGATGCCATACTGGAGAGAGGCTGCACTGCTAGTTCTGAGTGTGGGGAAGGCCGAAGCTGCTGCTGCTGCCCCTACTGCATGATTGTTCACAAGTCAAATCCTGCAGGACAAGAAGAACAAACACAGATCGTCTAAAATATCAAAAAATACTGGAAAATTTAATCAAGTCAATGACGGGTTAGGATGTCGCCTTTAGAGATGTGACTAAGTTGCATCTAGCTTCCATACTGGCACCAAACTCAAAACATCCATCCATCCATCCATCCATCCATCTATCTATCCATCCATCCATCCATCCATACAACTTTTTCCGCTCATTCGGGACCGAGTCACGGGCACAGAAGTCTGAGAAAGAGGCCCAGACTTCCCTCTTCCCGGCCACTTCCTCCAGCTCCTCTGGGGGGAGTCCAAGGGTTCCCAGGCTAGCCGAGAGACGTAGTCACTCCAGCGTCTCCTGGGACATCTGCCACTGGTCAGGGAGACCCAAGCAGACCAAATTAATGATCACGATTTGGGCCACCGGGGGAGAATGATCCCATGTTGCGCCTTCTGACTTGATCCGACCGGGTCCCAAACCCGATCAGTCGTAGTCATGAGTTTTGACATCACAGCCCCCACCCCCACCCCCACCCCCAGGCCATGGTAAAATCCTCATGAGTTGTCCGGTCCGCAGCCACAAAAAAGTTGGAGACCGACCACTGTTTTATTGAATGCCTCATAAAGGGGTTCTGAACTGCTCTTTGTCTGGCTCATCACCCAGGACCTGTCTGCCATTGGAGACCCGACCCGAATGTTTAGACGATGAGATACTTTTTCTTTCAAAGGCAGACAAAATATGGAGCAGGGCTGCTTTCTTTCATAGCGTTCTGAACCGACACCCCTTTATGTCTGATGTGTTCCTCCATCACTGGTCTGTTTTTTATTAAATAAACTGTAAACCCACTACATTCACCTTATGCTGATGATGTAGTTGTTTTTTGGAAAAACAATATAATTCTCAAAGTGTTTGTTTATGTGTCCGGTTATATTCCAATATTAATTCATGGATTTAATAAGACATAGTACCAGCCTTTGCAGTGTTAACAGCTTTGGCTCTTGTGGGACAATTTTTATCAGGTTTTGGAAAGTTTATGGAGATTTTAAGCCACGTGTTAAAGTCAAGGCTTTTTAAAACATTTTAGGCAGCTTTGGAGTTTAGCTAATATTTCAGCAGCATGCTAGCTGTTTTGGTTAATTTGCGCTTTTTTCAGTTTTTTAGGATATTTTGAAGTTTAGCAATTTT
>NC_050533.1:24384265-24417679 GCF_002922805.2 Oryzias melastigma
GCCGGGTTAGGCTCCGGCACCCCCGCGACCCCAAAAGGGAAGAAGCGGTCAAGATGATGGATGGATGGATAACATTTCTTGGAAACCTCTGATTTTTAAAATATTTTTACTTAAATTTATGACATTATGGCACAATACGAGATCGAATTACAACAGAAAAACTAGCTTTATATAGTTTTCCTAATATAAGCTTTACTTTTACACCAACACAGGTGGAAATGCCTGGAAAGAAAGAAAAAGTCCTTCTTCAGATCAAGACCTTTAGCACTTTATTTTTACTTATTTTTAAATATATTGTTTCTTTTTTAGACATTCTGTTAATTGTTTACATATCTTGTTTTTGCAGTCTTTTTGTTCAAGAGAGTTCCTGCTGAATTTAGTTGTACCTGTACAATGACAATAATATTCTATTCTATTCTATTCTATTCTATTCTATTCTATTCTATTCTATTCTATTCTATTCTATTCTATTCTATTTCAACTTTATTTGGAATGAGATGGACCAGGAAGTGGTCGGAAAGTCCTAAAGCAACAATAGAGAGTCTGAAGAGAGGTAAACAGTCATATTTCCCAGAAACAGCTCCAAAACATTTTAGCTCTTGAGAAGATCTGCATGGATGAATGGACCAAAACAGCAGCTAGAGTTTGTTGAAACCAGCTGAAGGAAAATTTTGACATCTGTCATTGACAACCAGGGTTACATTACAAAGTGTTGAGGTGAACTTTAATTATTGACCAAACACTTCTTTTCTGCCTCATTATATAAAAATCCAACAAACTGAGTTCCTGGATTCTTTTGTTTACATTTTGTCTCTCAAAGTTTAAGAGTTTCATTGATTATCCACATTGCAAACATAACTCAGCTTTGTAGGTCTGGCAGCTTGCAGACTTTGTAACTCTTCAAGTTGACACTTCACGGCATCCGTCAGACTTTCCGTATTTACAATCATAAATGTCAAACTTACAATGAACCAATAGGATTGGTCAAAATTGGAGCCTAAAGTGTCACGGGTACATTGAAGGGAGATCACTGCCCCGATCTTAACAGATGTTGAAAAAAAAAGGAGGTAAAGTAAAAAGAGTTTAGTCAAGGCCATCCACTCAACCCTCTATAAATAACACCTTCACAGCAGAGTCGAGCCATACGTCTCTTTTAATAATAATAATCTTTTTCAAACACATTTTTAAATGCATGACCAAATTCAACAATGAATTGTAAATTGTAAAATGCATTTTCATTTGAATGATATCAAAAACCCATGATAATTTAAAATGCAATCTAATTTATATTTTATTTTTCAAAATGTCAGACTTAATTATAATGTTTAATGTTGAATTCTAAATTGCAAAACACATTTTCAAATTGTATGATCAAATTGAAAGTGGAATTGTTGATTGAGATTGAATAGTAGTGAATTATGGGTGAAAAACCTTCCATAATAATCAGTATTTTATCATTTTTATAAATGAGGTGTAATAATGTAGTTGAACGGACAGTTAAAGGGTTAAATAAATTATTTTTAAGCTGTACTAACCTTAAAAAATTACCAAGAACTGTTCAAGCACATTTTGGTGTAAAACCTTTCTCAGCAGTTGGTTAAAATAACTTGAAAATAAGATAAACAGAGACGGCTTAATTTTGCTATTCTTTAATTTAAAAAAAATAACAACATTTTCTCTATTTTTTTTATTTTTTTATGATCGTAATTCCCGTTGTTTTTTTTTTTTTCGTGACAATTCACTGAAAGTGAATTGAACTGCTGCGTATGCCGTCATTTTTAATGGTGGTATGAAATCTGACCATCCGCAGAGTGGGACGCCTGCCCTGCTCAGTGTTTCATCGTTTCAAGGACGCTACAGAACCACATAAAAACATGAGATAATGATGTTTTCTCTGCTAAGTGAGTCAAAGGTCAAAACCCTTTTTGCTTCATGACTGCACTAAAAGTAGAAGCTTGTTTAAAAGACTTCATAAGCAAAGAAATGTTATGGTTCCTTAGGATATGTTTACGCAAAATAATACATTATTAAACTCTTATCAGTTTAACATAATTTAGATATTCAAACAAACATCAGGGGTGAGCAGGTTGTGTTTTTATAAATACTTTGATAATAATGAGGTACACACGTCCAGCTCTGTCTGGAATAATTGTCATGAACTACAAATGTTAACTTTCCAAAACTGATCCATGCTCTAGATATAGAAATCTCTGACAGCATCAGACAAAGAGAAGCAGCTGAAGATCTCAGAAAACACTCATCAAGGAGTCATTTAAAGTCCTCTTATGGCAAAATGTTCCCATTAGTGTCTTAATTATAATTGTGAAGTTTTTAACCAAAATCTCACAATCTAAATGTCTTAAAGAGATATTTTTCATGTTGATCTGAAGCCTCTGTTTCCAAAATCTCCTCTGAGGGGGCGTGGCTTTTGGAGCTGAGCTGAGTAGCCCCACCCCTTATCCCCCCTGTCTGATTATGATAGCTCTGTGTCTCGTTGCATAAATCTTCTCCGCTGCTACATAAAAACTTCCATCAATCTGGGTAATGTCCAGCCGTATGGTTCTGATCCGGATGTCAGCTGGACGAGGAAGTGAAGATCTTCATGGACAGAACTTCCTCCAAAATCCTGATTCTTTCTCCTTCCAGTTCACCAAAGACTCTTTTAGCTAATTCTCCAATGTTTATTGACTGTGATCAATACATTCAATCATTGGTTTCTCAGAGTTCTTGATAAAATAATCAAAGCTAACATCAAAATGCTCTTTCATTGATTTACAATCCTTTCCAACTGCGGTCAAATGAGCCGCCGTTCACATTTCCGTGGTCACATCAAGAAGCTCCGTGGAGTCTGGTGGAGATTTTCCAGCGTTCTCAGTCCTGCTACCGTAAGTATTGGATGAAACTCACACCAAAAATCCAGTGATGCTGATTTGACCACAGAAATGTGAACGGCGGCTCATTTGACTGCAGTCAATGTGAGGATACCATCTTCTCTTCTCCAGAACCTGAACTAGACACTAGGAACAGATGAGGGTTTAGTGCATGTGCAGCAGAGCTGTTGATGGAAAGAAGATCATTCATTCAAACAGAGTCTGTCCAAGACAGTTTGATTGATTTGAAAGGAGAAATACTCTGAAATGCAAAATTGAAACAATTTCTTCTTGGATTTGTTCTGTTTCATAAGAAAAACGCCACACACACATGTTAAAAATTCTAAGAACAGGATTTTCATCAAAGGGAGACTTTAAAGAAATTTGCTAACATGTTTCATTCTGAAAGAGTCACAAAGATTGCTGTACGATTCCAGAGAATCGCGGTGAGATCCATCAATGCACATATGAAGGATACTTCGAATCCTCTTAGGACCGATCCACTACAATGAGTCTAAAAACACAATGAGGCTCATCCAGGTCCTCAAAAAAGCAGATGGACAGAAGTTCAAGTCTAACCCTGGACTCCCACGGAAACCATTACGGTTCTGATGTGACCGCCGTAGTCTTTAAGTAACTTTAAAAGTGCTAGAGGAACCTCCACTGCAGATGATCACGTCTGACCTCTGCGATCCGGCCTCTCAGGCACTCTGTATCCATTTTGTTGGGTTTAAATTTTCACCGGATGCTGGAGCCGGGTTGCAGCAGTATTTGTGAAGTTGGGGGTATTAACGACCTAAATCAGGGGTGTCAAACTCAATCCTACACGGGGCCCAAAATACAAAACAGACTTTAGGTTGCGGGTCAAACAGGACAAACACTTATTGAAAAGTCTAAAAGTAACATCAAAAACAATTTTAAAACTTTAAAACCATAACTTTTTTTTACATAATGATGAATTAGATATATAGCATTACCTACAACAATGCTAGTGTGAATGCTGTAGGCTGAATTTAGCCCCTGAAGATGCTAGTGATGGTAGCTGAAATTGGTAGCTGAAAACCCTGAAGCTGATAACTAAATTAACTGAAGCTGAAAGCCAACTGAAATATTAGCTAAATTCCAAATTAGCCTAAAAAACTTAGGTTAGCCAATACAGCTAGCATGTAGCTAAAAAAATAGCTAACCTTCAAAATAGTCTAAAAAACTGAAAAAAGCCCAAATTAGCCAAAATGGCTAGCTTGTAAATATTAACTAAACCCCAAAACAGCTTAAAAACATTTAAAAAGGCTTAAATTAGCCAAAAAAGCCAGTATGTAGCAGAAATATTAGCTGAACTCCAAAATAGCTTAAAAAACTAATAAGTCTAAATTAGCCCAAACAGCTAGCATGTAGCTTAAATATTAGCTAAAACAGCCTAAAGAAATAGTCCAAAAAGATAGCAGAACTCCAATTTTAAAAACTTTAAAACTGTAACTTTTTAACATATTTATGAATAATAAAATGGCAGGAATATTATTCTAGAATAAATAAACCTAAAAATTAAATAACTTTTAATATTTTACTCTCCATAAAAATATATTTTGTCAAAATTACACAAGTTAGAAATAAGCACAAGATAACATCGGGCCGTTAATAACAATAAAATAAAATAAGATAGAATTACCAGGAGGGCCGGATCCGGCCCCCGGGCCTTGACTTTGACACATGTGACCTAAATCATAATAAATGGTGGTCCTGAATTAGTATTCTTTTGTGTTTTCTTTAAGATTTCAAAACACGCATGACAAGAATAAATGTTATAAAATAATAAATAACAGTGAAAAAAAGTACATCTCATTTTCAAGAAGTTTTGATTCCAGCAGAAAAAGGTTGCTGCATCTGTTTAAGTCCTGGTTTCCGCCATAAGCACAAACACGCTCAGCGCGGCTGCAGACGGCAGCCTAATTACAGCATTTCACAGGTTAATGAGTGCCAGAATCACCGGCAGAGCAGCTGGAGCAAAAGCAACGAATGATAGGCAAACATGAACGCTGTGTTTGGGGGAGGTTCATCTTTGACCCTCGGAATATTCTGTATCCAGCTGACATATGGATGCACAGAAAGAGTGTAATAGAACGCAAACAAGACCGGAAAATCCATCACAGCTGATGGATTTGCAGTGGCTGCTGTGGAATTTGAGGGGATTTTAAACACTCTCAGCTGGAGAGTCTCTGGTTCTGTCCATGATACCAACAGGTTGATGTCCAGCAGTCTTTGTTCTACCTTTTGACCCAAACTGACCCACAGTGATGTATACCAATTAATGTGAACAGGTCATCCTAAAAAAAAGCTATAACTGTTCACCTTTTATCCCAAAATGCTGCAAAAGTAATCTCTACAGCTGTAGTTTTGCAGATAATCAGATTGTTTTCTCCACAAACACTTTCTCTTCAGACTGAAAGAGGCAAAACCAAAACAACAGAAGGACTTCTGTGGAGTGACAGAACTAAGGAGAAGACAAGCATCTGTAAAAGTTCAGGCAGGTTCCTGTGGATCAGCGATCAACCCAATCCCACAGACAGGAACAAAGATGTTCACCCAACACCGATACCTGAATTCGTCCGTGAAAGTGAAAGTGTGAAGGCAGAAGCCTGATCAAGTCAAGGCTTTACAGACAAGCAGCAGAGCAGCGTTCAGGAAATTAAACTGCAACCCTGAGCAAACTCCACTGGCTCAATAATAGAATCGGGACGGTGAAACAAACTGCCTTGCACTTTGGCTGACATTTACCTGCTGAATAATTTCACCAAACTGCCAGAATTAAACCTCCTTCTGACACTGCAGTCAGAAAGATGTGGTTTGTAAACGCTGAAGTTTTCCAGTGTCTAAGAGAACAAAGAGTTTCCTTACTTCAACCCTCGAGTGGATCAGCAGCCAGACTTTCACCCAGCATCAAGAAGTTGCTGTTTTGTCACAGCGTGTGCTCGAGTTTGAGCTTTGAACGGACTGGTGTTCATGGCAGCCGTCCATGGTAAACCCGGGGGGGTCAAAGGACGCTGCAGTGTGAACGCAGCGTTCATTCATTGCTCCTGAGGATGTGGCTTTGAAAAGAAAAGCAGTTCTAAATTTACCGGTCACAAACAGACAAACAATCAAACCCTACTTGTTCTTTTTGACATTTAGACCTCAGCGGAGATGTTCTGGGTCAGAAAAACTGAGGAATATCTGGGATTTAACCCTTCTGCTTTCTGTGGGGTCCAGATGACTCCAACCACATACTGATATGTGATTCCTTCCATCACAAATGTGGACCAAGGTGGACATGATTTTATGTCTGCCATGGAAATTAGTGAAACTCAAAAATCAAAGATAAAAAAAGTTCAGCGCACTGTCTTGTGGAGTCCAGATGACCCAATTTTAATGGAAACAAACCAAGGAGAGCGGAAGGGGTTAAGTCGGACTCCGAGAGCTGGGACAGATCTCGGAGTTCGAGAGCTGTCCCGGAGTCCCCCCCCCCACACACACACACACCTCAGCAGAGCCCTCAGGACAGACATCAAACAGCATCAGCTAAGACAGGAGTGTCAAACTCAGTCACCCAGGGGGGCTAAATTCAAAACACACCTTAGGTCACGGGCCGAACAGGATAAGCATTTATTAAACACTCTAAAACTACATTTTTAAAACTAAAAAAGCTGAAGATACTGAAGATGCTGAAACTGATAGCAAAAAAATGCTGAAGCTGAAAAATGAAAATGCTAAAGTTAAGAACTGAAAACACGGCAGCTCATAGCCACCAAAATATTAGTAGATGCCAAATTAACCTTAAATAAACTACAAAAAATAAATAAATATGTAATCCAAAACAGCTAGCATGAAGCAGAACAAATAGCTACACTCTAAAATAGCCTTAAAAAACTTTAAAAAAAACCCAAAATTAGCCAAAACAGCTAGTATATAGCTGAAATACATGTTAAGCTCCAAAATAGCCTCAAAAACAGAATGCCAATTTTTAAAGATTTTAAGAAAATTAAAAGGCAGGAATATTATTCCAATATAAATCAACTTAAACCTTAAATGACTTACAATATTTTACTCTCCATAAAAATATATTTTGTCAAAAATATACAAGTTAGAAATGAGCACAAGATAACATCGGGTCATTAATAACAATAAAATAAAATGATCTGGAGGGCCGGATCCGGCCCCTGGGCCTTAACTTTGACACATGATCTAAGAAAACATTGTTGTATCTATAAAAGTTTTTTCTTTGTTGTTTGTTTCATCGTTCATTGTTCATGCCAGCTCAAATTACATTTTAAAAAGAAAAATAGGGAGAAAAAAAGGTATGAACAACTTGAATGATTTTTTTGGTAACAGATGAAAGAAAAGAAAATTATTATTTATTATTTTTTTTTTTAATCTGATCTTCTTAAACTGTGCAAAGGATATATTTTTAGTTCACTGTGCTGTGACAGGACAGAAAAGTGGTGTGTTGTTTTATATTTATTTATTTTTTGGTTTAACAATTTGATTGTGAAATAAGATTGTGTATCCTGTTTTTTTTTTTTTTTAATGACTGATGCATTTATTTATTTATGGACACCTTCTTGCTTTAGTGAATAAATTACCTACTTTTAATTTGTGTGAATGCTTTGTAAACATTCATATTATAGTGATTCTCCTGCTCCTTTCCGTATGTTTTTTCAAGTAAAACTCAATCACACTTTCAGCAATGTCAGCAAATTTAACGTTCGAGTCATTCAGGACATTACTGCTGGTAATTTGGGTATTCATAAACTTCATAGTTTTCTGATTCGTTATTTTGAAAGTATTCATCTCGACTTTACTGTAACCTAACTCAGAGGTCTGCAACCTTCAACACTTAAAGAGCCATTTGGGTTGATTTCACTCCAACCAAAACTCAGTTGGAGCCTCAAAGTCTTCATCACCCTTTAGAAAAACAAGTTTCTGATTTATATTTATGTTTTTGCTGATGACAAGATACATTTAAAAGAAGCTACTGCTGTTTTTGGCATAAATAACAAAATAAACATAAGGAGAAAATAGCTTTTTTTTAAAATAGGAAATAGTTAAAAACTGTTGACAGCTTTGTATGACTTTCTTTCAAAATAAAAGACATCTTACACCCTGATTGTGCCAATGCAGCAAATGAAGTAGGAAGTGTAAAGTCATCAATGATAAAAAAAAACTGTTTATTTTACTGTTTCTGGGACATTTCAGCCACAAATTCATAAATATAACCTGCAAAACTAAATCAGAGTTAATGAAGTGACTCCTACATATTTAAACCATGAGGAACACTTTAAATTCTTCTTTTTGTTCAAAAATAGAAAATCTGATTTATAATCCAGTGGATTATAACTTAACGTAGCTTCAATTCTAGTTACTGACAATAAATGGATTTTCTGTGATAAATGAAGCTCAAATAAAGTCAAAATGAGTCAGTATGACGTTGATGAACTACAAAGGATTGAAGGAGAATTACAGCTACAATTGTTAGGATCCTCATTGAATGATTCATTCTGTTCTTTAACTGTTTGTGAAGGAGTTGAATAAAGTTTAAGTTCATTTACTTTTTTTTTAACTCTATTTACTTTCTCCTTATCAGTTACTGTTTAAAAATGTAAAACATTTTTTTTAACCAAAGAGCCATACTGGAGGTGTAAAAGCCCAAACATATTACATTTATCAAATTAAAAAACATTAAATATTAATTTGATCAAATTAAGTTGTTAAGTTGAGTAAACCATCAACCTATATTTTCATTTAATGTAAGTGAAAATAATTTAAATGTAACAAATTAGAGAACTTTTGTCAATTGATCCAATGTTTCACTTTTTACAGTGTAACTTCATGCATTTACTCCCCTGAGATTATTTTTACTTTTTTTTATTTGGAAATAAAACCTTTAATTTTCATTGTGAGCTTGTGTTCCATCCACCTCTCCTGTCTGTTTTCTGCACTTTATTCCTTTAAGCTTCTTTGGTTTTTGCTTTTACAAAACCAATAAAAATGTAGATTAAAAAGGTACTTCTATAGTAATAACAGCAGATTTGGATTTTTCTGCATCTGAAGTTTAAAAATGTGATTAAAAGATCATCTGAATGCCCCATTAACGACAGTTTCTAACTCCTCTAAACGAACCGCTCTCAGTCCTTTAGATTGTCTCATTAATGCAAACAGATTTTTGTATCAATACCTTCAATCAGCTCGTAGTGAACATGTTAACTTGCTTTTTTCTCTCCTAGATTTCCACCATTCACTTTCCCGAGTATTGACCACACAGCTGACAAAAGCTTGCAGCCGTTCGGTGATAAAAGCTCTTAGAAGAAACTTGGGTGTCAGGGCGGTCTGCTCCTACAAATGGGCATTTCTTTCTTGGCTAAGATAATTTCATTCTGACACAGTGTGTGATGGGAGCCCGGCTCACAGAGAAAGACTTTGACAAAACTATTTTCCGTTTTCTTGCTTAACAGATTGACGGCACCTGTGTCTGAAAAAACAGAAAGGCTGAGCCGCAGACAGGGAGAGGAGCTGCCCTCCATGTTTGCAGTGAAAAAGGAGGAGCAGAAACGTGGCTCTGTGGAAGAACGACGCCAGGACAACCTCCTTCTTCATACAATCAGGGAATTGATCTGTTGCTTCGTTAACACGAGTCTGCCTCTCTTTATAGCAAAGGGAGATACAAAACATACATGTGAGATTAGTAACAAACAACAATAAACAACCAAACTTTTATTTTGTTCAAAAAGTAACCAAATAAAAGCAGAAAAGTTATCCTTCAACTGTTAAACCACTCAGCAGTATCATCATTTCACATCACATTAAAATAAAATGCTTCATAATCCAAATAAATTGGCAGCAGAAAATTGTCCAAATGAAAAGTTTGTCTTAGAACTTTGATCCCATTGCGAGTCTAAACGCTGACAAAAACCCTGAGGATAGAAGTACGGCGTGTTTTCAGGCGGCAGACTTTGTTGTGTGGTTTTACTGCAGTTTACCAAAGATTAAAAATGAGGAGAATGAGAAAACCTGTGAGTCTTTTTGGGCCCGCCTCCTCTTAAAAAGAAGTATTGATCCATAAAGGCTCAACAAGTTGATCATCTCAAACAGGTAACTCTCCTAAAAGTGTTAAAATCTAAAAATCACAGATTTTGAACTAATCAAAATAATAACTCTTGGAAAAGGTTCATTTGGGGTCAAACACTCACTTTTTTATTTGGTTTTTAATGTGTTCTTGTGGAATTTTTCTCATGATGAAGGAGATATATTTACCCTTCAACACTAGAGCTCCAATGTTCAAGTTTTTTGATTTACTGTGACTTTTCAAAATGATCATATAATTCCAGTTAATAGTGGAGGAGTAAAGCCGCTCACAGTATGATAGCTCCCGTATTGTTACTGGTTCTGGGTGATATGATATACTATGGAAGCGTTTGTGACTCATAATTCAAAATAAATATCAATATGGAAATGCTTTTTCATTTTGACAATGTAGCTGCACTATTTGTCTCTTTAATAAAATGAAAAAGCAATTCTCCGAACGTTTTTTCCATTTTCGTCATCATCACTTCTCATTCTGGGACATCATTAAAGTGACAAAGCCAATGAAGACGGCTTTTCATTTTCACAATTCGCCGCACAAAAAGTGTCTCATAAATCAGTTTGAGTTAGTAGTTCCAAGGAGCGCACCACGATGACCTCAATAATCATCCTCTGCTTTGGTTTGTGCTGTCGGCAAACTACAACCAAAAACATTCAGAGAATTGCTTTTTTATTTTATTTTAGAGACAAGTAATGCAGGTTCATTATACAAATGAAAAAGCATTTCAGTTTACGCATTTTATTTTTACATTTGATATTTCTAATTGAATTTCCGTATAAATGCACCAAATTACTTTTTGAAAATGAAATGTCAAATGTCCTTTTCTTTATAGTTATAATTAAGTTACAGAATGAGCGGAGTTGAAGAAGAAAATGAAAAAGCCAGTCATAGAGCAGGGATGTCAAACTCAACCGTACAAGGGGCCAAAATCCAAAACACATTTTAGGTCGCGGGCCGAACAGAATAAACATTTATTGAACACTCTAAAACTATATTTTAAAAAGTTTAAAAACTTAAAAACGTTTTAACATAATTATGAACTAACTATCATTACCTGTGATAATGCTAGTGCGAATGCTGAAATTGGCTGCTGAAGATGCTAGTGGTTAAAGTTGAAGATGCTAAAATTGATAGCTAAAAATGCTGAAGCTGGAAGCCATCTAAAATGTTAGCTAAATGCCAACTTAGCCTAAAAATGAAAAACAAAAAATTGGTCAATAATAATGGCTATATTGTTGCTGAAAAATAGCTAAACTTTAAAATATCCTAAAAAACTGAAAAAAACCTAAATTAGCTCAAACAGCTAGCATGTAAATATTAGCCTAGCTCCAAAACAGCCTAAAAAACAAAAAAAAGCCTTAATTAGCCAAAACAGCTAGCGTGTAGCTAAAATATTAGCTAAACTATCCTAAAATATCACAGCAAATGCCAAAATAGTCCAAAAAGCTATCAGAATGTCAATTTTTAAAACAGCAAAACTGTAACCTTTTAACATAATTATGAATAATAAAAAGGCAGGAATGTTATTCCAGAATAAATCAAGTTAGAAATGAGCGTAAGATAACATCGGGCTGTTAATAACAATAAAATAAAATGATCTGGAGGGCCGGATAGAATTACCCAGAGGGCCGGATCCGGCCCCCCGGGCCTTGACTTTGACACATGCTCTAGGCTCTCCTTAAGAGCTGAAAAGGTAGAAGTAGGTCCAACAGGTGGTTTAGAATTCAGCCTCTCTGTGAGAAAAGAGCTGTTTCTTCAGGAGGCTTTTTTCCAGTCTTTTCCTAGACAGGCTGTTTTCATTGGCCTGGAATGGATTGGACCACAGCAACTTTAGCTGGACTGGAAAATAACTAAACCTAAGCTAGGATGAGTTGGACTGCATTCCATCACATGTATTTATTTTGTATTTCCTACTGTGAGTTTGGGCTTCATCTGCAGACTGGAGTGAACGGAACCGGCCCGCCTCTGGAGACAGCAGACGAGGTAAAGTTACAGATATTTTTCTTCAGCACTTCGATTCTTGGAAACTTCCTGAGAGGGCATCCTGCTATTTCGCTTTGACAAAACATACAGTATATCAGCAATGTGAGACAAGTCCATGAATGAAAATTCATCTTCTCCCCTCACAGAACATGTTACGCAGGCCGCGCATTAGGAGCTTGTTTATTTCTGGTGCAGAAAAGAACCATAAATCCTCAGAAGACCTCCAGCCAAGCCATCAGCTTTCCTTTCCCTTCATTCTCTCAGACTCACAAAGCCAACAAGGAGCTGCGGGAGCAGAGAAAGCTGAGCTGAATTGAAGAGGTCGCTGAATTACATGGAAGTGAGATGGGTTGGACAGCGCCTCCGATCAGTAGGAGGCTTCAGCAGAATAGACAGGCTGATTACAGTGTGGAGTAATTTTACCCATCATCTGTCGCGGCTACTACTCCATCTACCTGCCAGACTGGACGGCAGCATCTATGAGCCGCCGTACTCCAGCAAAATGGGCCTCATCCTCTGAAGGTCATTTTAGGTTATCTTCAGCATTTTAAACCGAAGTAAAACGGAATTTATTGAGAAGACTAATTTAGCTCTCAACTGCTGCCTTTTCCCCATCTCACCACATCACTCCCATTAAAACAGACTCACACTAAGTTCAAAATGATGGAGCATGACCAGGAAATAAACTCTCTTTTATGATTTAACGCTTAATTATGATGAAAACAACTAGAATGTCTGTCCCTTCAGAACAAGCTGTTAAAACCAGAAGGAACTGTGACAACTGGTTAGACCAGAGGTCTGCAACCTGAGGCTCTGGAGCCACATGGGGCTCTTTTATCCCTCCATTGTGGCTCTCTGGTTAAAGAAAAATATAGTTTTTTAGTTCAAAAAGTAAGTAAAAAGTAGGCCTGCCAGCATTAACACATTAACGCACATGATTAATTTAAACACGTTAATATTTAAGATTAATTACATGTCAGGAGCGACCGTCTTCCTCTTTGCGTTGGGCGGTTCAGACCTCCACGGCGTGCGTTACTTTCTGAAATTGCACACTTCATTGGACACTTATGTAAGAGATAATATCCTTGTATTTACTGTTTCTTTGTCTCTTACATTGTTCGCTAGTTTGTCATTATGTGTACACACAATGACATCCAAACAGATAAAGTTTGCCTTCCTAAAACACCAGCCAGTTCTCACAAAACGTTACCATGTACTGTAGGATCATACGACATCTTGAGATGAAACGTAGTGTATGGTACTTTGTCTTGAGTCCAGACTCCTCCATTGAGTCCATTGAGTGGTCATACACATAATGCAGACGTGGGTCGTGTAAATAGCCCATTAGGAATTTCCCAATAGATTACGTGGTCGAAAATCAACTCCCGATCATGTGGTTGATGACTCGATCAATATTGGATGTTGTCCCCAGATCAGTATCAGATATTTAATTTATTCTTACTATGACCAGCACTTTATGTTTTATACTACACTAGAATGGACTGGGACATTTTACTAGTGTGAAGCGCTGCAGAATACGGCATCATTTCAGGCAGGGGGAGAACAAAAAGAGTTCAGCCAAGCCAGCGAGATGTTTATAGATTCAGACTTCTGGGTTCAATAACTCTTTTAAAAAGGTTCTAATTGAACAAGTGTCTCTATTGGCTTGTCTTGATAAAAACAACAACTGACAAATGCATTTCAACAGAAAGAAGATCAGGTTTTTGATTCTTTTAAGTAGGGATGTCCCAATCGGGTTTTTTTGGGCCCGATCCGATTCCGAGTCGTTCGATTTTGTGGATTTGCGATACCGAGTCCCGATCCGATACCTTTAAAACATATTTAAAACATGAACAAACTGAATAAACAGATTAGTGTTGTCCCTTATTTATATTTCATTAACCTTCTTTTATCATTAAAAACTTCAATAGAACACTTCTGTGAAGTAGCTTTAATAAACGAGTAAAAATAGAGCAAATATAAACTAGGAAAAAATACAATTTTCTTGTTATATAAGTGATAATTAGTCATGTAAGAAAGTTTAGTGACTTTATCTTTAATATCTTTAGAGCTATTGAAAATTTTTAACCAAATGTGATTCCTGTCCTCATTTAAAATTATTACAAATAAATTATGACTTTGTTTTAGCATGAATTTGATTATTAGTGTTGATATCAGTAGAACCTTTTACGAGTTTTTTGTTTGTTTGCTTTCTTAAGATTATGTGCTTCTTTTTTTAAGTTCTAAAGACATCACATTTTCATTTTTTTACCACAGTATTTAATTTTCTCAACTTTCGTTTCTCTGTCAGAAATAAAACAGGGATATCAAAGAACAACTCAGGTCTTAAGGAGTTAAATCATGGAGTTAGCATTTAGCTTAGCACAGTTAGCAGCTGCTCTGCAGCACAAAGAGCTTCACATTAAACACAAACAAAAACTCTGTCTTTTTCTTGTTGAAATGCCTTTATAGGTTGTTGTTTGTGTTAAGACAAACCAATAGTCACACCTGCTGTCAGTTAAAAGCGTTTTTAAAAGAGTTATTGATCCCGGAAGTGTGAATCTGCGTACATCTAGCTAGCTTGACTGAATTGTTTTTGTTAGCCTTCTGCTTGAGCTGCTGCCGTTTTCTGCTGCGTTTTACGGCAACAACATTTAGTGATCTGTTTATGACGTGCAGACTTCTAGTGAAGTATTTATCCGGAATAATAAGACTGAAATATAAATCGCCGATAATAATAAGAATAAATTTAATATCCCATACTGATCGGGGGGCAACATCCGATATCGATCGAGTAATCAACTACATGATTAGGCCCGAATTTCAATCATGTTATTGGATTGGGACATCTCTACTTTGAAGTATAATTCTTGGACTGTGGGTGGAAACCAGAGAAAACCCACTCATGCACGAGGAGAATGCATAACCAAGATCCAAGGCCTTCTTGCTGTGAGCCGAGAGTGCTAACCACTACACCACCGTGAAGCACTAGGTGAGTGATGATTGTGTAAAAACCATAACAATTTTCCTTCCCGTTGCCACAAAGTCAGCAATGCCGTGCTAGCTGTTCCTCGTTTACGAGTTGCAGTGCATGTGCCAGGCAGTGCAAATTGGCAACATATGCTCAGCCATATTAAATGGATTAAATAAATCTGCAGCCTTTTATGCCAGCTCACAGAAAAACAAGTCTTAAGCACAAGACTAAACTTTGCCATCACACCCAAAAAATCCACACAAAGAATATGTTCCAGCAACAGAACTGGCATGTCTCACAATTTATGATCAGGGAAGGAAAGCTGAGCTACGTAATACAGGCAAAGGCATCCTAAAAAAATCAACAAAACTCCCAACATAAACATCAGCAATGAGGAGAGGAAAGCAATTAACTCCAAAAAGACATATCCATTACAGTTCTACAAGCACCTATGGACAGATCCAGTCATCAAAGACACAAAAACACATGACAGAAAATGGAAACATTTTAACGGACACCTGTAAAACTTAGCAAAAAGACTCCACAGAAAAAAAAAGTCAAAGACCAGGCAACCATGTTAAAACCATCACAAGAAAACCATTAGATAACAGAAGAAACATCTGAAGATACCCAAAACCCCCAAAGAATGATGAACCCGAAATCAATAAAAATACGATCCCAGTTGAAGACAGTGTTTGATTGGTCACATACAATTTATCAAGGCTGTGGCACACATAATAAAATCAATCTTTGGACAAACATCCCCCAGTGCAAAACCCGTAATAGTAGAAAATGGAATCCTGGAAGACACGCTACCTCTAAAATCCTGGGGACTATGCTGTCTGGGGAATCCACCTCTGGCAGTCTCCAACGGCAGACAGATACTGGGTAACAAGCCAGACTCAGAGTAGTTCTAAGCCACACAGATTCAGCTGTACTCTGAGAGTCTGTTGGGAACGTCTGGCTAAGCCAACTGACACACGGGCTTTCAACTCCCCCAAGCAGAAGAGCTTTAACCTGATACTGAGGGAGGATGGAGACACCGAGTCCAACTGGACCTTATGTTCCACCTCCACTGTTAATGCAGCTGTTTGAAGCTGCGGCCATAAGGTCTCGGGTCCAAGTCTGAGCAGCGATCCTCAAACCCAGTCGGGGCCACTGGAATTAAGGAATGCCATCAAGCTGAAGGAGGAGTCTTATCAAATCTTGCAGGCTTGTGGGACTCCCAAAGGAGCTAACAGGTGTTGGCAAACCAAGTGTCATGCAGCACAAGCAGTTGTAGAGGCAAAAACTCGGATCTAGAAAGAGTTTGAGGAGGCAATGGAGACTATCTGACTATTGGTTGACCTCAATAAAATCCTGGCAAACTATCTGATACCTCGGGAGGAGAAAGCAGTCCTCTGCCAACACTGTTAACAGTGTGGGTGGTGAAATGTTAACCTTGATTGAGGACATTATTGAAAGGAACATTTTGAGACTCTTTTTTCAAAGAAAGGAACCAGTAGGTGTGCTCCAACTACAGTAAAGGTCTACTCCAGAGTCCCATGAGAAGAGAATTTGGCTGATAATCAAATTTCTGATACAAGAGGAACAATGGGGTTTACGTTATTTCATCATGAAATGCCTTTTGTTACCTAGATTGCCTTGTTGCCTAGATTTTGCCTTCGGGACTGCAGGATTTCATCTCTGCGGTTTCACATGACAGTGTTCTTTTGGCTTCCTTGAACTAGAACCTGTAATCTGTACTGGGGTGCTTCAGGATCAAGTGTGAGCCAGCTGGAATAAAAATCTGCATCTTCAAGTTGGAGGCAATGGTTCTCAACTAGGAAAAGGTGGTATGTCTTCTCCAGATGAAGAGCTCCAGTCCCAAGAGAGGGGTTTAAGTATCTGAGGGTCTGGTTCACAAAAGAAGGAATGATGGAGCAGGAGATTGACATTCGGAAAAGTGCAGCAGGTGCAGTATTGCAGCCACAAACCACATGGAGAGATGTGTGGCCCTCCAAAGAAATATCAAACCGTTTTTGACCCACTGCCAAACCGGTCATGTTAGACAATGTTGCAGGCAAGAGAACGTTCTCTACAGCATCTCCAGACTTGATCACATCTGTCACAAGTGCTCAGTCCCAGCAAACATATCAGTGTGGGCCCTGTATGGTTCACCTTTGGGCTGAATTGGTGGGCCCCAGGTGGTAAATGGCGTATACTTGTATACCGCTCTTCCATCTTCCTTGAAGGCCCAAAGCGCTTTACAGTCACACACACATTCACACACTAGTGGTGGTTCCGCTACCGAGCCACCTTTCACCAGAGGTAATGTGGGGTTCAGTGTCTTGCCCAAAGACAATTCGTCAAATGAGCAGACAAGGCGGCAATAGAATCCGCAATCTTCGGATCAGGAGTCGACCGCCCTACCACTGCACCATGGCCGCCCTAGTAGTCTTGCTAGCTGGGCAGCGGAGCTCACTAACTTGCTACGCTGTCCACCAGGTGGCTGGTTAGCGTAGGGACCCAGACCAGAGTCCCCACCTAAGCCAGTGTGGGCAAACACAGATGGGGCCACCATGGAACCCGCGGACAAACCCACCTGGGGCCCACCAACTCAGCCCAAAGTAAGCCATATGGGCCCACACTGAAATCTTCGCTGGGGTGTGAACCAGCTTTCATCTGAGATAGAACCCAAAGTGCAAGTGGCAAATTTTCCAAGTTTGGTGTTCTCTAGCAAATGCCAAAAGTCTTGCACAGTATTGGGCTATAACAGAGGTCTGCAACCTGCAGCTCCAGAGCCACATGTGGCTCTTATATCTCTCCATGGTGGCTCTCTGGCTGAAATATAATAAGTTTTTAATTTTTTTTTTAATTTTTGTAATATAGTTTACTAAGGAATTGTAGGCTATTTTGGAGCTAAGCTAGTAATTAAGCAACAGGTTAGCGTTTTCTTTTTTGCCTAATTTGGCCTCTACCGAGTTTTTTATGCTAATTTGGAGTTTAGCTAAAAATTTAGCAATAAGCTGAAGTTTTTGAGTAATTTGTCATCTACTGAGATTTTTTAGATCATTTAAACTCATTTTCTAGGCTTTGATCGGTAGAAAACAAGTCCAAATGGCTCTTTTCCTGTTTCTCCCTGCACAAATGAGGAGGTAGTGGTCCTGTTGCAGAGTTATGGCCCTCTTACAACCTTCTCCATATCTCCTGATGTACTGGTGTGTCTCCTGGTAGTGCCTCCATGGTTTGGACACCACACTGACAGACACAGCTAACCTTCTAGCCACAGCTCGCTCTGATGAGCCATCCAGAATGAGTTTCACCACCTGAGCCGTCTCACACCGCCGGAGTGACAACACCGTCTGCATTCAAAAGTCACCAAAACATCAAACATAAGAACAGAGAAGCTGTATGTGGGGACCACTTGCAGAAGCACTTCTTTATTTAAGCTTACTTGCTGCTCTATTCCATTTGCATAAAATGTACATACCTACAGCCCCTCTAATATACTCATTCCATTAGTCTTTGTGTTCTTTTCCTTTGCTGCTTCCAGCTCAGTTTGTCAACATTCATAATTTTATTTCTGTTACACTCATCATGATTGCAATAATATTCATTCTTATTGAGAGCTCTTCTGAGAAATTATGATAGTTAAAAAAATAATAATTTGACTGGAAAATCTAAAACGTATAGAAGTGTTTATTTAGTCAAATAGTGTCAAATTGCATTTGAATTGTTCTGTACTTGTAAAATAAAAACATTCATTGTTTTTCCACAGTGCTCCTCACTCTGGACACAGAAGCTCCCAGAGAGAATAGAGCTGTTTCTATACCCTTTAGTTTACTGTAAACCAGGCCAGAACAAAAACATGTAGCATCATCGCAACATCAGCCTGTGTAACTGGATTTATGATTGCTTAAACTGTGATAAATGGTTACCTTACATGTTTACACATATGCTGAATGAATCTCATGAAGTATACAGCAAATCAAATAAAGCCCTTCACGCATTTTACCAATCAGATGTATCCCTTCACATCTTTGATTAATTAAATGCAGTCCATTTATGTTAGATGTGGGTCTTTCAGAAAATAATTTAAGTTATAATTATTTTTATTTTAATAAAACTCTGCAGTTAACCCGACCCTTACATTGATGTGTGACCCCTCCAATGACAAAAGTGGACAGGATTTTATGTCTGCCACAGACACCATTAAAGATAAAAAATCCTTGAAAAAAAAAGTTCAGCTGCCGTTTTGTGGGGTCCAGATGACCCCACCTTTAATGTAAACGTGCCTAGGATAGCACAAGAGTTCAATTTAAATTATATATTTATTTTTTTCTGTTTTGCTATTTGTTCATATACCACAAGTCATCAATATCATACGTTGGAAGTTTTCCTCTGAGCCCTACTTTCAACCTTAAAACACTAAACCTGTTTGTGAATCTAAAGGTTAAAATAAGGAAACTGAACCAGATGTCCTTCACTCAGGCACCAAGGTTCTGGGGTAAGATACTGTAGCTGTCAAAAAGACACATATGCATAAAGACAAGGTTGTGCAAAAATTAATACTTTGTGCACAACTTTGCAAAAAAATATCAATACAGCATTTAGTTTTACGTTTAACATGTCTGTTTTGAAAATGCCTTTTCCTGGTCTGGAATAGGAAAATTATCTCGTTAACCTACTGTCAAAAATACTTCATGAGGTCCCGAAACATTGATATAACAAAGTATGTATGCATATTGGGACACGTTTATTAAACTAAAAAAGAATAGAACTTATTAGAATTTTATTAATCTCATAGCAGGAAATTATCTTGTTACCACAGCTCTGTTAAAAAAACGGATGATAATAACAGCGATCTGAGGCCACATTTCATTGTTTTCATATGACAACAGCTGATTGTGTAAACAATCCACCTGTGGATCTCTTCAGACCCAGAAATGGTGGAAAATAGATCAAAAAAGAGCTAGAGACATGACACTTGTGTGTGAAAATATCCATGATTGTCAAAAAACAGATGATGATAAGAGAATGATGAAAAAACAAGTAAGCTAACTCAAAGTAAAGTGAGCTAACCGGTAACTAACAGTTAAAAAAAACACACAAAGAACGTCAGCAGGATCAGAATAATAAACTTTATTTCTTTTTCTTATTTTTGCTGTCCTATAACAGAGGTTTCTTTGTTTTAGCTTTGTCTACACACACCTAAATGTGGTGCAACTGTTTTATTTATTTATTATTATTATTATTTATATATTTGTTTCATTATTTATTTATTTATCATTTTTGACAGTAATTTAACAGGAGAAATGCTGTAATGTCATATCAAAGAAAATTCATATTGAAAACAGACATGTCAAACATAAAAACAAATGTTATGCAGAAAGAATTCATCTTCCAATAACTTTGACTTCACGCAGGTGTTTCTTTTTATGCATCTCTCACCGCATATGGGGGACGTTGACATTTTAAACTAACACAACAACATAGCAGTCTCATAAGATCATATTTAAATTAGATATTTATTTATTGTGTCTGATGATGGTAGACATGATCACAAAGAAGTAACGTTCTGCTTTCTACAGTCCAGCACTTAGCAGCTCAGCTGACAATCCCACAGCAGAAGGAGCTGCTTATTTCAGCATTATGGGCCAATTTACAAATCATGATTATGAATCAAAATGTCACATCAAACAATGCAGCAAAACTCTCAGTTTAAGTGGTTCAACGTGTGTATTCACAGGTGAGATGAATCCCGTTCTGAGGCATTTTAAAACTGTACGGGGTCAATTCAGGATCAGCTTAAAGCGAACAAAAATTAAATTAAAAAAATAGATATGTTATCGTGTTTAACACTCTATGTCAATCATGTCTGGAGCTATGGGCTCAAAGCTCTACAGGCCTAACTCCACAAAACAAGAATTTGGAATGTACACGGTTAATTGAAGACTGAAAGCAAAGAGGTAAAGAGTCAAAAAAAAAAAGTAATACAAAACATAATATCATTTTTCATTCAGTAACAATTTAAGTCTATAGTTCGTTAATTTGAAAAACTTTTTTTTATTTATTATTTTTTTTAATATACAATTTTAGTTTTCAAAAGCTCAATGATTCCAATAAGTTTAGAATGTGTACTCATAATTTTTAAATTGTCCCTTTTTTATTTACAATCTGGTTATCCGTTCATTGTGACTGGATTTAACTCCACACATCTGTCTGATCCAGTATTTGCTCATCTAAACACTAAAAGAAGACGTGGTGTGGGGGTGAGGGTGGGGTAGGTGGAGAGGTGACGTAAGGACAACCCCCCAAATTGATTTTATTTCACAAATTCTCAATTCAGTTTGATTTCTTCATCCACAATATTCAAATAATTATTGATTTTGTTGACAAGTTATTGCTCTAAATACAATTGAGTTTATTTGTGAAAAACAGTGATTTTATGCACAGAAAAGAAATGAAGAATGTAATGTGAAATTTAAGAATTAAAATCAAAATGTATACCAATTACTAGCACAGACCTAATAAGAAAAAAAACTGCTTTAAAAGATAAATTCATGATTTAATGATTCAATTTTGCATATAACTGACAACAGGTTTCATCTAAAAAATAACTATATGCACAAAACAATTGTAAAAAAATAACTAGAAAAGTTGGATTACCTGCCATAATGCTACTATGAATGCTTTTAACTGAAAGTAGTCGCTGAAGATGCTGAAGCTTTTTGCTGAAATTGCAAAAGCTATTTGCAAAATTTTTAATTTGCTAACAGACTGGAAATTTAATTCAAAGACTAAGAAAGAGCGCTGAAGTTGACCCAAATTACTGACAAATTTGTAGTAAAATTGCTTAAAAATCCTGAATACATGCAAGTTTTGAAAAAAAATTAGTGTGATGCTTAAATATGAGCTAAACTCAATTAACAAAAAAATAAAAAATTAAAAAAAACCTAGCATGTTGCTGAAATATTTGGTAAACTCCATTTTTTTAAAAAGTTCTATAAAAGATGAAAACAAAGCCCATGAATATATTTAAATGTTTGTTGCTAATCTACTTTAAAAAATATATAATTTTAGGACTTTCTCATTCATTTTCTATGGAGCATATTTTGCTCAATCTTTAAAAAACTATAAAGTTTATAAATATCACAAGTTCAAGTAATAATGTCCTGAACGAGCTGAACGTTTTGATGCCAAGATTGTTGAAATCTGTAAAAGTGTGTTTGAGTTTTACGTGCCGAAAAACGTACAGAAAGGAGCAGGACAATCTCTATTGTGTGAATGCTTAGTAAGCAATCACAAAGTTATACAGAAATGATCAGTAAAGTAAACTCCATCAGGTTAGAAGACAAGAGCGATTCATCTCTGAGTGAAGTGGAGGAGAATCGTCTTCACTGCTGGACAAAGGAAAAGGCTTCTTGTCATCAGCAGAGGCTCTGCCCACCCACTCACTGAATCCCACTGATGTTTTTCTGTTTGCACTTATTCTTCTTGCTTTATTTATTTATTTTTTGTTTACCAGTGACTACACCAGTCATCTTCTTGAGACTGAAAACTTCTGCTGTAGGTGTGCAGATTCACAAACTGCCATCATATCAAGGTGCTTTCACACCGAACGCCATTCATGCGACAAATTGGCGTGCTCCGCCCCTCTTTTGCAGCGCGGCGAATTTGCTGCTCCCTACCTGTCAAAAAATGTGTAAATAAAAGGCAAAAGTGTCCAATGCAATATCTGCAAGGCAGAACTGGTGTTCCACATCAGCATGAACACCTGAAGAGGAAGCACGTTGTGACTGAGTATAATAACGCTGGTCGGCGTCTAGCACCCACTTTAGCACAAACTTCACGCTTCCCAGCCTGATTTCTCTCTATTAAAATATGATTGCTATCCTGTTATGATTCCTCTCAATCGGATTATTTTGCTGTCAAGGTTTTTGCAACTGATTGCAAACATTGCACCGCCTTTTGTGATTCTTTGCGTACTTGTTCGGACCTCCTCGGTTCTTTACTCAGTAAGACTCCGTGCATCGTAATGGCGCATGTGTGTCATTTCCTATGTCACGTGATGGTGGTCTGATGGTCCGGACCAATTGCAATCTTACATGTCATCAAGTCGCAACCCCCCGAGTCGATCGTGTACGCCAAGCACATCTGGTACCAACTCTGGCCCCCTGGGTAATTCTATCCGGCCCTCCAGATCACTTTTTTAATTGTTATTAATGGACGGATGTTGTCTTATACTTATTTCTAAATTGTATAATTTTGACAAAATATATTTTTATATAGAGTAAAATATTGAAAGTTACTTAAGGTTTAAGCTGATTTATTCTGGATTTTTTTTGACTATTTTGGCATTTACTAATATTTTTTAGGTTATTTTCAGGTTTAGCTAATATTTCAGCTACATGCTAGCTGTTTTGGCTAATTTACGCTTTTCTTTTTAATTATTTAGGCTGTTTTAGAATTTAGCTAATATTTTAGCAGTTTTGGATAATATGGGCTTTTTTTGGTTTTTAGGCTGTTTTGGAGTTAGGCTAAGATTTACTGTGGCTAATGTTGGCTATTTTAAAGTTTAGCTATTTTTTGAGCTACATGCTAGCTGTTTTGGCTAACCTACGTTTTTTTCTGTCTTTTAGGCTAATTTGACATTTAGTGAATATTTTAGCTGACTATTAGCATCAGTGCTTTTAGCTATTAACCTAAGCGTTATCAGCTTCATCTTTTTTAGCTATCAATTTCAGCATCTTCAGTTATCAATTTCAGTATCTTCAGCAGCCAGATTCAGCTTCCAGCATTCACACTAGCATTATCACAGGTAATGCTATATATCTAGTTCATAATTATGTTAAAAAGTTACAGTTTTAAAGTTTTTAAAAATGTATTTTTAGAGTGTTCAATAAATGTTTATCCTGTTCGACCTGCGACCTAAGGTGTGTTTTGGATTTTGACCCTCTCTGCTCTATCGATTCTGCCTCAGCCAGATCGGTCTGGTATTGAAATCGATTCATCGTTACACCCCTAGTAGATGCAGAGGATTTAATTAAAGCGGAGAATCAAAGTCATTTGACAACATTCTGATTCAAACCAGTATCTAATCACTTTGAGTGGCACCCCCCGCCCACCCAAAACAAACATGATTTTCAGCTCTGCACTCCCATGTTTTAGTCACAGTGTGTACTGTGATATCTCTACTGATGGACGGTCTCTGGGCAGCGATGACGGTGTGTGTGTGGGGGGGTCAGGAGCCAGCGAGCGGCGTGGCCTTGAGAGATTTTCAGCTCGACATGAGGAAAACTTCCAAAAGAAAAGGAAAAGCTGAAATCTTATTTATGGTAACACCAGGACACCCCCTCCACACCTCCACACACCTTCCACTCCCCCACACCTGAGCTATTCAGTGGAGAAGGAATGGTTTTGTAGCCGGCAGATTGTGGTTCCAGAATGAGCAGTCTCAAGGCTGCAGGGAAGCCGCCGCTGCGCCAACCTCAGAGTGGAACCAAAGAACAACAGAAGATAAGTTCTGATAAACTAATCACCGACGGCGTCCCAGATTAGGGCGCAAACTTTTAAAAAGGCTGAGCGAGAGTCACCGAGCTGTGGACGGAGACCTCTGATGAGTTCATGTGAACAGTCCTGGAGCTGAGGCAGAACTTCATTACAAAAACTCATTACGGATGACTCAGACACGAGGCAGAAAAGAGAAATGTCAGGAGGAGGGGAGGTGTTCTCACAAATATGACAAATTGGGTTTTAGTTTATTTTATTTATTAGGCCTAAAATGTGATGCTGCAGAAACATGAGCCACTGCTGGTCTGTTAATGTTGTTTTAAATGAGAAAAGACTAGCTAGTTATTAAAAATCCTATTTTTTCCTTTCAAAGCTCATTTTTTAAAGCAATATTGTCTAATTTTATGAAGGTTTGGCGATAATAATGAAAACCCTGAGTGGCATCCATTTGTGATCAACTCTAGAGTTTATATTTGAAAAGTCTCAGTCATTTAAAAGTCATAAAACAAAGACAGAAGGATTTTATCAGTAGAAAGAGTTGTTTAAGAGGTCACAGGAAAAAACTAATCTTCTGATTTATGTTGGGTTTGCTGCAGTGGATGTAAAGTTCTCAGCAGCACCGTCACCCCACAACACCTAATAATAAAGACTTAATAAAGACAGAAGTGACCTTTCTTCACCTTATGCTAATCAGAGGAAAGATTCATCCATCCACCCAAAAAAAAAAAACCCTCACCAGTCCATGCTGAAGAACCCAGATGAACTCCTGAAGCTCCGGACAGACGCGCAAACTTGGGAAGTCCGCTCAGAGCGATCAGCTGTGAGCCACAGCGCGGCACCTGCAGGAGCTTCCGTGCGTCCTTCTGCCCGCCTGGATGGAAACTTTCTTTCTTTCTTTTCTTCCCACCGGCGCGCGCGGGGGTCAGCAGACAGGATCAGCGGCTCCAAAGCTGCTTGCGGCACAATGACGCATGAGTGAAGCGCACGCCGGTGATTTTTCTTTTTTTTTTTTTTTCTCCTGAGGGATACTGAAACATTTACGCTCAGCAGCTCCACAGAACTCACAGAGCGGGTTTAAGGTTCGACCCATTTGGAGGCGTCACCGGCCACGCCTCTCCGGAGAGCTGCACAGCGGCGGCGCGCGCAGACCGTGGAGCCATGCGCCCAAAAGCACCTTCCTTTGTCATGGTTTTTGGACTTCACTGATCAGGACAAAGCGTCATTTCAGCAGAGAACCGAGTCCGGACCAGAATCCTCCGGTTTTGACCTGCGCCAAGTTCAGCTGGAAGGCCACGAATTCCCGCAACAGGACAGGAGCTGACAAGACGCACAGCCTCCATCCATGTCCCGCTAGACCAGGGGGTCAAACTCAATCCCCCAAGGGGTCAAAATCCAAAACAGACCTTAGTAGACCAAAAAAAGATTAAACGTTTGTTAAACACACAACTAAAATTTTAAAACTTTAAAACTGCAGCTTTTAACATAATTATGAACTAGATATCATTAAATGTGATAATGCTAGTGTGAATGCTATTAGTTGAATTTGGCTGCTGAAGATGCTGAAATTGATAGCTGAAAACGCTGAAGCTGAGAGCCACTAAAATATTAGCTAAATGCCAAATTAGCCTGAAAAACTGTAAAAAAGAAAAAAAAAACTTAGGTTAGGTTAGAAAGAAACAGCTAGCATGTATCAAAAATATTGGCTAAACTCCAAAATAGCATAATTTTTTTTTTTAAGCCCATATTGGCCAAAACAGCTAGCATGTAGCTGAAATATTAGCTAAACTTAAAAATAGCCTAAAAAAATCTTAGTAAATGCCATAATTGTCCAAAAAGCTAACAGAATACCAATAGCAATAAAATAAAGTGATCTGGAGGGCCGGATAGAATTACCTCAAGGGCCGGATAGAATTACCTCAAGGGCCGGATTCGGCCCCTGGGCCTTGACTTTGACACGTGTGCTCTAGACAATAGTTCTGTGTGAGAAATGTGCACAAAGAAAGTTCTGGTAAGCTGTGACATGCTAGATCCACTAAAGTTAAGCTGTATCCACCTCCGCAGGAGCTCTTGTCTTTAAGAATTTTTTTTATGAGCATGGAAATTGTACTGAATGTTTTTATAGTCTTCATGTCTTTAAATAAACTGGAAGATTAAAAAAAAATGTCTAAACAGTGAATGAATGTTTGGAGTTTCATTCAAATCTGAAAATTGCTTTTCTTTTTGTGGGCCGGCCACATTTTCACTCTATTACATAAAATAAAAGAAAAGTTTTTTCTTTGTCAGAACAAAAGTCTTGAACAATGTTTTTATTAAACGAGAGGCAGGAAGCAGCAAATCCATCCTGCTTCTCTGATCTGTACATGTTTATGGACTCCCAGAAATATCTAAAAAAGTATCTAGCTTTGTGCAGAAGTGCGTGAGATGTTTTCTTCAAATGCCAAGTTACACATATGAGTTGTGCTCATGTTTCTGTTCAGTGTTTGCTTTTGGATGGACTGGAAAACCGTTCAGGGTTACAGAGTCGGCTGCAGCATCCCTGTGACCCCAAACGGGAGTCACCAGGTATAGAAAATGAATTGAAACTGTAAGACATGAATGAATATAATTGTTTTTGTGGAGTGCTGTACCCCACCTGTTGGTTCAGTTACCTGTCAAGCCCTTTCAATTGAGTCAATAAAACATTTTGACCTTAAGTTCTATCAGAAAACTGACAGCAGTATTTCGCTTTGGTCTGCTTTCTGTTTTTAATAATGCAATATTTTACAGTTTTTAGAAGAGGCTCTTTTGCAAATTTGACAAATCTCATGGATGTTTTTAGTGAAGCAAATTGAACACTTTTCTGTTTGAAGCTCATGTGGAAAGGGGGACTTCTGTCATTTCAATTGGAGACTATTTTTTAAATATAAATAGACAAATACATACAGATTTTTGGGCAAAATCAAATTGTAAAACTCACAGCTGATGGATAGTTTGTCAAACTTTTTTTTTCTTTTCAAATTTAGCATTACGTTTTTAAGAAGTTTAATAAAAGTAGTGGTCTCATTTACATAAGTCTGGCACCAGTTTTATTATACACTCTTTGGGCCACTTTATTGGGTCCAGCTTGAACAAGTACCTGGGTGGATTCTATTTGCCTTCAGAACTGCCTTAATCCTTGGTGGCATCAATTCAACAAGGTACTGAAACATTCCTCAGAGGGTTTGGTCCATATTGATATGACAGCATCACACAGTTGCTGCAGATTTTTCAGCTGAACATCCATTATAACAATCTCCCATTCTATCACATCCCAAAGGTTCTATTGGGTTGAGATCTGGTGACTGTGGAGGTCATTAGAGTCCAGTGAACTCATTGTCATGTTCTAGAAACCAGTCTGAGATGATTCCAGCTTTATGACATGGAGTCTTATCCTGCTGGAAGTAGCATCAGAAGATGGTACACTGTGGTCATGAAGGGATGGACATGTCAGCAACCATACTCAGGTAGGCTGTGGGGTTGGAACCATGCTCAGTTGGTACTAAAGGGTCCAAAGTGTGCCAAGAAAATATCCTCCACACCATTATACCACCACCACCAGCCTGAACCCTTGATTCAAGGCAGGATGGATCAATGATTTCATGATGTTGATGCCAAATTCTGACCCTACCATCTGAATGCTGCAGCAGAAATGGAAACTCATCAGAACAGACAATGTTTTCCAACTTCTATTGTCATGGTTTGGTGAGTCTGTGTGAATTGTAGGTATTCTGCTGCTGTAATCCATCTCCATTAAGGTTGGACGTGTTGTACATTCAGAGATGTTCTTCTGCAGACCTTGGTTGCAACCAGTGGTTATTAGGGTTATTAGAGTCTGTAAACCCTTGATGGTTGTGGGTGAAAATCCCAGTAGATCAAACGTTTCTGAAATACTCAGACCAGACTGTCTGACACCAACAATCAACTCCACTGGACTCCAGAAGCCAGGTTAGTGTTCCAAGCCCTTGAACAAGATCCCCGATTCTCTTCAATTCATTGTGAAGGTGGATGCCTCAAGTACCGCGGTGGGTGCTGTCTTCTCCCAACGTCAGGGTCCATCTTCAAAGGACTTCCCATGTGCTTACTTTTCCCGAAAACTAACTGTGGCCGAGCACAATTACAACATGGGTGACACTGGCTAGAAGGGGCATCACATCCATATATGATTCTGACTGATCACTAGAACCTGGAATATCTCAGGTCAGCCAAAAGACTACTTTCCTGTCAAGCTCGCTGGTCACTGTTCTTTTCCAGGTTCCAGTTTCAGATCACATACCGACCAGGTTCCAAGAATGGTAAAGGTGACGCTCTCTCTCACTTCCATGAAAACCCAAGAAGCCGAAAACCATACTGCCTTCATCTGTGGTTACAGCTACCATTCAATGGGATATTAAGACAGAGCTGATGAAAAATAACAACGCTAGTCCACCACCCCCATCTTGTCCAGCCAACCAGGTCTATGTTCCTCCGTCCCATAGACAAAGGATCCTTCAATTGGTACACGATACTCCTGCGGCTGGACATCCAGGTATGAGTGCCACTCAAACGTTGTTGCAAAACTCTCTTTGGTGGTCCAACATGCAGGCGGTTGTGGCCCAGTACGTGACCCACTGTATTACCTGTCAAATGACCAAAACCCCTCGTCGACTTCCTGCTGGCATGCTACAACCATTACCGATACCTCAACGCCCATGGTCCCACATTGCGGTGGATTTTGTCACTGACCTGCCTCAATCCCAAGGGAATACTTCATCCTGTCCATCATTGACCAATTCTCCAAGGAATGTCATCTCCTTCCATTATCCAAGCTACCCACACCATTAGAAACGGCTGAACAACTGGTGATGCATGTGTTGTGACATTATGGACTCCCTGAGGACGATGTGTCAAGCTGAGGACCCCAGTTTACCTTTCGGGTCTGGTCGGAGATGTGCAAAAGTCTCGGAATCATTGTAAGTTTGAAACCCGGTTACCATACCCAATCTAATGGTCAGGTTGAAAGACTTCCAGCGCTGTGAAGAGACCTGCGAGGCTGCCCATGTCAGACATGCTGTTTGTCGACCCCCGCAAAGTATGCTGACAGGTATTGACATGAAGGACCCATCCTAACTCCATGACAGTGGGTATGGTTGTCAACATGTGACCTCCGATTGCAGTGGCCATGCAACAAACTCAGCCCTTGGTTAGTGGGTCAGTTTAAGGTGGTCAAACAGATAGCCTCAGTGTCAAATGGCCTACAATTACCTCCAGAATACCGGATCTCTTCTACCTTTCATGTATCTCTTTTGAGATTCTCACAACATGGACCCTCAACCCATAACACCTGGCATTCCTTCTCTTATGGTGGAGTGTGAGGAGGCTTATCTTCTAAAGGACATCTTGGACTCCCAGCACTGAGGTGGTCATCTCCAGTATCTGGTGGATTGGGAGGGGTACGGACCCAAGGAACGCTCCTGGGTCGCTTCGCATGACATCCACAACCCCTCCCGAATCTCCAACTTCCATCTACAACACCCAGACCGACCTGTGGTCTCTTGCTTCCGGAGCCTGTCGCAGGGAGGGGGTTCTGTCAGGACTCACTCAGCTATGTCCTCCTCCAACCACAAGGGGGACCCCTCTCTGGAGTATTAATTATCTTCAGCACCTTCCTCACTGCAACTCCCATCAGCCTCAGTTTCAGCCTTTTCCATGCCCAGCTGATCATCATCATCCTCATCAGAACCACCAGCATTTATACCCCCTCCGGCCTCAACTGGATCATGTTTACCCGTCAGTCTGAGCAGTTTTTCCTTGTTTGATTCTCCTGTTTCTGACTCACACCACTTTACTCGCTTCTCTGCCTTGCCTCTGTGTTTTTTACCATCGCCTGACTTTGACACTGTTCTTGTCTTGCCCTCGCTCCTTTCTATTAAACCATTTACACATGGATCCAAACGTCTTAACCTCTTTGTCACACAACCATTCAAAGGCACTTCAATCCCCCTTTTCTCCATTCTCATGCTCGGTTTGAACTGCAGCAGATCATCTTGACCACGTCTATTTGCCAACAGTTGCTGCCACGTGATTGGCTGATTAGAAGTTTTTGTTAACGAGCAGCTGGACAGGTGTTCCTAATAAAGTGACTGGTGAGTGTGTATCAGTATGTACATTCTGCTCAACACAAATTTTAAATGGAAAGAAAAAAAAAGATTTTTTTGTTTATGTGAAAAATGTTTTAAAAATGTTCCTACAAATATTTGCAGAAATCTTGATTTTTCAAATTAGCCATTTTTATTTAAAGGTTAGAGTTTTAAACGACAGCATCTTATTCGAAGGTAGAAAAGCTGATGTCATGTTTTCCACTTTCTTACATCTAACCTTTTAAAACCTCAAAATCCAGCACATGATATACTTCAAATACAAAAACAACAGGAGTTAAGTACTTGTATTCAAAGTTTTTAAAGAGCACATAGTGGCTTTACTGAGGCTGTAATTATTAATAAGAAGCAGAAACTCAAAGGCTTCGGGTTCCACATTTCTTATTCAAGTTTCTGTTTTTCTTGTAGCATTTCAGTTTTTTCTTTCTAACTAACCAATTTCCCTCAGCAAATGTGGATGTGCTCTCTGTGATATCAGCTCTTTCTGCATCTTGGGCATGCCAATAAACACATTGTGTGTGTGTGTGCAGATGACTGCATGTGTGTAACCGTGTCCACCCACATTTACACAGCAACAGAAATAAGAAAATGCCAAACCTTTTAAAAATGCTTCAGCTCTCACTCCTCTGATTGTTTTTGAACCACATGATTATTGCTGGCCAAAGCGTTTCCTGACAATTTAATGAACTCAGTGCCGACACTTTTTCTGTCTGTGTGGGTGTAAAGGTGGAAGTGAGTTTGGACCACAGTTCTGCCTTGAGGTGATGCAGATCTTCCTTTCTGATTACGTTTTTCCAAACACACCTCAGAAACGTGAGGTCATCCTGCTTCTGCTTAGCCGTCTCTTCCACTGACCTTGTCATTTGGTGGATTTGGTGAAAGCGGGTTCTGACCTCCAATCAGCATGAGACCGAGCCCTTCAGCTGGCTGGGGATTTAAGTATTCTACCGCTGAAGTGCGAGCAAGCGGCTGCTGAGCAAACTTTTCTGGATTGTTTGAATTAGTTTCCAAGGCCATTAGAAGGGGCAAAAAGGGCATATCAAACTGACATTTTTCCATGGAAAGTGTCTGTGCAGTCGATACCATCCAGCAACAATCACTTCAAATCAAGCTTTCACAAAAGAAAGTTGTTCTCAGCCTCCCCCGTTTGCTAGAGGAAGAATAGCCTGAAGCTCGGTACCACAGGAACCAGTCCAAATCCAGACTTTTATTTTAGAACCAGGAGAATCAATGCTAGTATTTTTTGACAATATGTGTTTGTTTTTGACTTCAAGTTTGTCATCAAGAAGATAAATCATTGAAATTTCCTCCGTTTTTGAAATTGACTCAAAACCAAAAAGTAAATGGAGCCAACGCACTTCACTGTGTATCCATCCATCCATCCATCCATCCATCCATCTTCTTCCGCTCATCCGGGACCGGGTCGCGGGGGCAGCAGTCTAAACAAAGATGCCCAGACTTCCCTCTCCCCGGCCACTTCCTCCAGCTCCTCTGGGGGGACCCCGAGGTATTCCCAGTCCAGCCTTGGAATGCTTTGGTCTTGGTCTTCCCCGGGGCCTCCGCCCAGTAGAACATGCCCGGAGCACCTCCTAGGGAGGCGTCCAATAGGCATCCAGACCAGATGCCTGAGCCACCTCAACTGGCTCCTCTCAATGTAGAGAGGCTCTACTCCGAGCTGTCTCCGAGTGACTGAGCTTCTCATCCTATCCTCCCTATGGATGAAGCTCATTTCAGCTGCTTGTAGTCGGGATCTCGTTTTTTTGGTGATGACCCAGAACTCATGACCATAGGTGAGTATTGGAACGAAGATCAAATGGAAAACTGACAGCTTTAATTTCTGGTTCAGCTCTCTCAGATCTAATACATGCTGGAGGTCCTGGGTTGATGAAGCCAACAGAACAACATCATCTGCAAGAGCAGAGATGAAATCCTGTGGTCCCCAAACCAGATCCCCTCTGCCCTCTGGCTACACAGGAGTCCAACATGCACTGAGAACAGGTCTGATTTACTGTGGTGCAGTGGTCAGCACTCGTCTCAAAGTAAGATGTTTCCATGTTTGCAGGTTCTCCCCGTGCAGGTGTGGGTTTTCTCCGAGCACTATGGCTTAATCCCACTGTCCAAAAACAGATTTTATAGATACTTTAAATTGTCCATAGGTGTGGCCCCACAACAGACTGGCAATCTGTCCAGGGTGTACCCCACCTTCACCCAACAATAGCCAGATTAGGCTCCCGGAAAGGGATACAGCTGGTTAAGAAGATGGATGGATGGATGGATGACCATCTTAACAAAGGGATGTGGTAAATATCAGACAACTTTTTTCACTGATCAGCATCTATTTCATAACTTGTTAACATCCAGGGTTTAAAATATTGGATGTAAGCATAATTACGGAATACACAGTGAACCCAGTGCAGGCCCTCCTGGCATGGCGAGGGGGGCTGTTCTTCTGGCTGGGCTGAGACCCACGCTCTCTGTGCTCCTGTGCCTTCCCGCTACTTGGCATGGGGGTCCGCTGCGGTGGACCCGTGCGCCCTGGTCTGGGTACTTGGCAGGACTACCCTGTGGGCCCCTGGGGCCCTGTGGCGGGTGTTGGGGCTTTATATGTGTGGGTTTATATGCATAAGTGTGAGTGTGTGAACTGCACTAGTATTGTGTACATTTTGATTAGCTTAAATGTGAAGACTATTTTATCCAACAGGTATGTTTGTAACCACAGAGTGTGTGTGTAGACAGTCCCCGCCCATTTCAGCTATTTATTCCTGGTTGTTTTATGATGTTATTACCCTCTGTTACCATCTTCTATGTATCTCTCTAAACCCCCCTCTG
>NC_050533.1:24417830-24495438 GCF_002922805.2 Oryzias melastigma
TATCGCAGGTAATGCTATTTATCTACTTCATAATTATGTTAAAAAGTTACGGTGTTAAAGTTTTTAAAATGTAGTTTTAAAGTGCTTAATAAATGTTTATCCTGTTCGGCCCGCGACCTAAGGTGTGTTTTGGGTTTTGGCCCCTTGTGTGATTGAGTTTGACACCCCTGCTGCCTGGGCATTCCCACCACATGAAATGAAGAGGTGTAGCATCTCCCCCAGAGTACGTGCACATGTGTTTGGACAGAAGCGTTGACTTTAAGTTTCTGTTTGTGATTTAGAGTTTTTGTCTGTGCAGACAGAGAATGAGGGCCAGCTGAGCACAAACATACACAGTACAGGAAGTGATCGATATTTTAAAAGTCCAGCACTGCAGCATGATTCCAGCTCAGTGGGCTTGTAGTAGAGTGTCCACTTTGAGACTGGAAGACTGTGAGTTCAAATCCAGGGCAAGTTTTACCAAAGACTCTACAAACAGGACCCTACACCTCTCTGTTTGACACTCAGCATCAAGGGGATGGATTGGGGGGTTAAACCACCGAATGGTCCCCGATCGCGGCTTTGTCTGCAGATCACCACTCCCTCCAGGATGGATCAAATGTGGAGAACAAATTTCACACACCTGGGTGCATGACAAACCAATGGGACTTTAACTTTTTTGAATGAATTGTAGTAATCTCTAAATTTCTCAAAGGTTATACATAACTAATCTGAAAACTGAAAAATACACAGTAAAAAAAGCTGATAAGGAAATTCCATCAAAACTGGTTGAAGATGAGTAGCTTTCTTTCTGTCTGTCAGAGATGATTCATTCATGTTGGACCCGAAGCTGCAAATATTTCTCCAGAATTCTGGATTTTTTCACTTCTGTTTCCTGATATTTGCTCGACTTACTTTGCGAGAGACTGAAACTCTCTTCAGTATCATGAAGACAGCCTCACAGCACTTTTTACTGCATAGTATCGCGAGCAAAGCCAGTACTGTGTGTTCCTTCTTATGCCCTTGCTATGCTGTAGCCTTTGCTCCAGAGGAACAGAGACCAGCCAGAGAAGGAAGATAAATGTTTCCTCCCACTCTGGCTGGGAAATGTGTGTTTTTGTATGTGTGTGTGTGTGATTGTTTGCAGGCAAAATAAGAGCCATGAACTTTAGTGATCCTCACGTGTTCAGAGCTGCATGGACGTGGAATCCCTCTGCTTCTTGCCGGCCCAAATACTTTGAAAATGCACAAAGAATTCTCTTTGCCAATTTTTTTCTTAATCATGGCTGAATTATTTATATTGGCCCTTTGTGCTCCGGATGCTTGAGCAGTAATGACAGATGGGGAGAAGGGGCTGGATCTCCACTGCTTTCATGCGGCTGTTGCCTATTACTCATGTAATAGACTGAATATTCAGCTGCATGCACTCCAGAGGGAAATACAGGTTAGGTCAAAGGGGATTGATGAATTATTACATCTGGGCAGAGATACTTCCTAAATGACACAAAGTGGACAGAGCCTGTTTTTATTGAAAAACCAAATCATCTTAGCGGAGCTGAAGGAAGAACTAAAGGTTTGGATCTGAAATCTAAAACTCTCATTTCACATCGGAGCTTTATTTTAGATTTACTATCTGACGGTTCGTCCAGGAAGCAGGCAGGCAGATATCACATTAATATCAGCTGAAAACAGAAAAGGAAAATGTGAGCAAAGGGAAAAATGTAACGTTTTATGATAAATAATCATGTATAATAATCATGATAAATAATCAATTAAAACCAAAAAGAAGAACTAATGATATGCAGATAAACATGTTTTTTATTTAAAAACACTAAAGGCAGAGGGTAATAAAGGCTGTTCTTTTAATGCTGCTTTTAAGTGACTCCACTTACAGAATGGCCTCTCTGGCAGGTTGCACATTGTGCTGAAACAAGACCTCACCATGGGGTTTTGATTTAAATCTTGGAGCGTCTAAAAGACCCATTGTTTGGTTCGCAAAGGACTATATATCTAAAGTAAGTCTGACTGGTGGAAAGCTGCAAGAGTCGTGAATTTTAAGAAAACCATTAATATATCCATCATAACTTTAACTGTTCAGTGTTGGCAGCCATTTTGAATCTTCCATAATATCATAAACTCTTCTTAGACAAAGTAAGAGAGCGTTCCCTAACTATTTTTATTACTTTGGTGTGAAATAACATTGAGCTCAGAGTCAAACAACACGCAGGTTTATGACGTTCCTAAAGGTCTCAGTTTCCCCCATGTTGGATAATAATTGTGTCATACATGATGTATTATCTTAAACTCGATTCGCTTTCAGGAGAAATTCTAATGCACAGTTTTGTCATGAGCGTAGCAGAGAAAGTTGATGCTAAACTCTAATAAACGTGTATGAACATGACAGGTGCCTAAAGTAGATCCCTGTGGTGTCCCACAATTGTTACATCTAGAATTCAGAACATCTTTCTGAATTTACCACTAATTTTCTATGTGATGCAAGTCAAGACTGAACGTCTGTTTATAATAGAGCTGGGTTGTTAAAAAGTTTGAATTGATATAAGCTCAATAGATCTATAATTTATCCATAAAAATAAAAATGCTACATGAAGCTAAAGTGTGCTAGCTTGATGCTAACATTTAATGGAGTTTCCCATAGGACTGCTAATGCTAACGCTCAGTTGACCTAAACATGCATTGCTGACTAAATGAACATCTTTATAAACTCACAGGCATGAATTTTCCAAACTATTTTCAGGAAATGTTTGTAAAGTAATCATTTGTGGTCTAAAACACAGTTTTTTGTTTGTACTTTCTTCTTCTGGAATAAGGTGTACTTCTATAACGTGATCTCCACCTAGTGGTCAAACTGAAACATCCTCCAGGAGAAGCAGAACAATGTTTACAATGTTAATGATCTGAACATTTTAGTTAGAACTTCTCCTTTAGAGAATCCATGTAACACTGGATGATATTAACAATCTCATTATTTCACTGATACATTTACAGTATGTGGACTGGATCAGATTAATATAAATATATTCAAAACATATAGTAGATTATTAATGTATTTCTAAACAAATGTGTCAAAATGTGTCAAAATGTGTAAACCATGTAAACCATGGGCAAGGCACTTAACCCAACTTGCCTCCAGTGTGGCTCCACTGGTGTTTGAATGCGTATGAATGTTCCGGTGATGGTCAGAGGGGCCGTAGGCGCATACTGGCAGCCACGCCTCTGTCAGCCTGCCCCAGGCAGCAGCTGTGGCTACAGTAGTAGCTTACCATCACCAAGTATGAATGGGGTGTGAATGAATAATGGATGCACAATGTAAGCACTTTGAGTGTCTTGAAAAGCGCCGATAAATCAAATCCATTATTATTATTATTATTAAATAAAAATTAATTGAATCGAATTGAATGGATGGGAAAGAAAAAAAAAAATAGGAATTAAAACAATCCACACTCTGGTGAATCAAACTGAATCGATTCTAGAAATTACTGTTAATACCTGGTCCTGGTTTATATGTAAACAGACATCTACCACAATGAACGCTGCAAAGGGCCAAGTCGAACACAATCAAATCCAAGCATGTCATTCTAACCTTATTTCACAAATCATCAGAATATTCAATTGATTATGTGGAGAGTATAATTTGAAATTATCTTGTAGATTTTTGTCGTTGATGAGGGATGTTTGGTTTGCTCTTCTTGGGGCTTTGCTCATCTCTTAGTTCAATGTTTTGGTTGATTACCTTTTTCTCTCATCGAGTGTTTAACTTTCTGCCTCCGTGAGGAGATTTTTTTTCAAGTCTACATCAATATTTTACCTGAAACAGAATCTGTATTCATCAAACCCTAAACTGCTTGAAGACCCGCTCCAATAACAATTGTGGTTTTCTGATGATGAAGGACATTCATAAAGCAAAAAAGCTTAAAATTGTGTTTCTGTGTATTTCTTTATTTAAATCGTCTATCAGGCGTAGAACAAAAAAATGCAGTTTGAAAAAGCTTGTAGTCGTTACATAAAAAATACAACTGAGAAGCCACAAGCTCCCTGCTCTGCTCCATTCTGATTCATTCACTTATAGACAAATAGATCCATGAACGTCTTTGTTTTTTTGAGCTGGAATCTGGATCAATACGGCTGGATAACTCCAGTGTTGCTCTCTGTTTTTGTTGCATGGGAAATGTAAAGCTGGGGGTGTGATGGGCTGTAAGCTAGGAGGAGAGTGTAAACAGAGAGCTCTCAGCACAGGGAGGAGAAGGGGGCGGGGTTGCTCCTCACCATAGTACCACCCACAACTCACAGGTGAATGTCTAATGAACTCCTGCTGCTCTGCAGAAACTATGTCCTAGGAAAAATAGTTGTTTTTTTTGCCTAAAAATGCACAATCATAGTTTAAAGATCACTGGTAACACTTTTACAATTCATCAAAAGACGATCGGAGTGGGACTTGTACATCAGGTGTAGTTTAGAGACATTTGCTTCTAACTTTTTAAGCAAACAGAGTCAAGGGAACCAGTTTGTGGATAATATTTGACTGTGACTATAGCACAGCTGCTATTGACAAACAAATACTTTACACCCATGAACGAAAAACAATGTCATACTTAAAAAGTGAACATAGATACAATTAAAAATATCTATAAAACTGAAAGGAAAAGTAATTTAAAAGATTGATGACGTGCTGGGTTACAAGACAAAAGATGTTTTTTAAGACGAGACTTTTAAGGGGGCATGAAGATGCTTGAATTAAAAGAGGCAAAGAGTTAAAAGACTTTGGTGTAAAAACATTAAAAGTATATTCCACTCAATGAAAATGACCATTTAGATCAGGGGTGTCAAACTCAATTGCACAAGGGGCCAAAATCCAAAGCACTCCTTAGGGCCTGAACAGGATAAACATTTATTAAACACTCTAAAACTAAATGTTAAAACTTTAAAATCGTGACTTTTTAACATAATTATGAACTAGATATATAGCATTACCTGTGATAATACTAGTGTGAATGCTGTAAGCTGAATGTGGCTGTTGAAGATGCTAATGCAGATGAAAACGCTGAAGCTAATAGCCAGCTAAAATTTTAGCTAAATGCCAAATTAGCCTAAAAAACAATAAATAAATAGATAAATAAGACTTTGGTTAGCCAAAACTGGTAGCATGTAGCTAAAAAATAGCTAAACCTTTTAAATATCCTAAAAAATGTTAAAAAGCAAAATTAGCCAAAACAGCTCGCATGTAATTATTAACCTGACTCCAACACAGTCTAAAAAACCTTAAAAAGAAAAGCCTAAATTAACCAAAACAGCTAACATGAAGCTGAACTACACTCCAAAACAGCCTAAAAATCATAGTAAATGCCAAAATAATTCAAAAACTAGCAAAATGCCAATTTTTAAAAACTTTAAAACCTCAACTTTTTAACATAGTTATGAATAATAAAAAGGCAGGAATATTATTCCAGAATAAATCAACTTAAACCTTAAATAACTTTCAATATTTTACTCTCCATAAAAATACATTTTGTCAAAATTATACAAGTTAGAAATGAGTGCAATATAATTACTAACAACAAACTAAATTGATCTGGAGGGCCGGATAGAATTACCTGGAGGGCCGGATCCGGCCCCCGGGCCGTGACTTTGACACATGTGATCTAGGCTCTGACTGTTTTCTCTGGTGGTTTTGGCGTGCCCCGCCCCCCCTTTAGTGTTTAAATGAGTACTCGTTCATGAGAGCAAATAAGACTAAGTGAGGAGCTGCTGAAAGTACCAACTGTTGGAAAAGCTTTGACCAACCGTGGGGTTTTAACGTGACCTAATCCTACCCATTAGTATTGCAGTAAAATAAACCTTTATGGGCATTGTAAAAAAAAATTGTGAGGCATAAAAATGTGCTCAATCAGAGCAATTTAAAGTTTGGATCACGCAAAAATAAAATTTTTGTGTGATCCACTGAAGCACCTTTTTATGATCTAACTCTTCTGTGGTCTGAAGAGGGGATTTAGGGAATTATTTAACTGCTGCCTTAAGTTTCTGTGCTGTAAGTTAAATGCAGAAGAATAAACCCTCTGTCGGAGTCTTGAACACACTTGATTTTTCCTCATATAGAAGTTACTTGGGGATCGTTTGGTTTTTAAATGGGTTCAACATCAATCGTTATCCATAAAAACATGTTTTCTGACTTTGTCTTTCAGCTCCATTCACAGACCTCTATTTTCCTACATTTTCCCCAAAAGTTGCTCCAGTTTGAACAGGATTTACCCTCATGGAACTTGGCTTTGAACTTTGACGTGTTTGCATCCGAGCAGCACATCCGTTTGTATCATAGTAAGACATGTCTGGTATTTCCACCGACTCGACTGTAAAACTCTGTTAAGCAGCATTAGCTCACTTTTCATGGCTGTTTACTAACAACGTTTCTTCTACGAGTGGTTCAGATTGGCAGAGCAGAGTGGGAACTCAGACCTGAAAGGTTGCCTTGAACTTCTGTTCTTTCAGTCCAATCGAAATCCTTTCCTTGTCTGGGAAATGTGGGGCTTCTGGTGAATTCTCTGGCAGAACACGGCCTGCTTTCTGACCTTGATCATGAGACACAAAACAAGTGATGGCCGTTTTTATAGAGGAACTCCCCCTTCAACAACAACAAAAGAAGATGTGGAGATGCCGTGTAACACGTCAGTGCGTTTATGGAGAGATTACAGACTCGGAAGGTGATTTGATTTGAATTCCTCATTGTTCTCTTTAGATTAAATGTTACATGTTGAAAAGGTGATTCTGCAGAGGAAGAATCCATGGTCTCTGCTTTTCAGTTATTTGATCTTTACCATTTCAGAGGACTTTGATTTTTTTCAACAGCCTTTTTACCTCCAGCTTCAGGTATGTTTGTGGTAAGTCTTGCAAAAAATGTCTACTTCAGTATCCATAGCACTATCGCCAGATATGTTCATACCTGCAAACATCCCCATCATGTCACCATGTTCTTGCCATGGTAGGTCCAGCAGCTGATCCTGAGACTGTTGGTTTTCCAGTCAGAGGTGTGTGTTTCTCCAGCATCAGGGTTGTCTGGGACGGAAATGTGGCGCTTCTGGAAGAAGGTTCAGGTCATTGCAAAAATGATGTTCCCTTCAAGCTTCAACAGAATGCACGCCTGTCTTAAAACAGACTTGCCCTTCTGCTGCCCTCTGCTGGTCTGTTGCAGGTGTCTGTCAGCATAAACTGTCAGATCTTTCATTGAGGAGATTGGAGCTTGTTGGACTTCAGCATTCATGCTTCCTGTGGAGTATTACAACCATAACTTTTTTTAACAAAGTTATGAACTAGATATAGAATTTCCTGTGATAATGCAAGTGTGAATCTAAATTTTTTTGCCATATCAATAGTAATCTAAACCACAGGGGCCAAAATCCAAAACACACTTTAGGTAACGGGCCGAACAGGATAAACATTTATCAAGCTTAATAAAACTAAATGTTGAAACATTTTAAAATGATTATGAACTAGATATTTAGCATTACCTGTGATAATGCTAGTGTGAATGCTGTAAGCTGATTTGGCCAATAAAGATGCTGAAATTGATAGCTGAAAACACTAGAGCTGATAGTCAGCTAAAACATTAGCTAAATGCCAAATTAGCCTAAAAGACTTAAAAAAACAAAAGAAAACCTTAGGATGGCCAAAACAGATAGCATACAGCTGAAGAAATAGCTAAACTTTAAAATATACTAAAAACCTGAAAATAAAAACCTAAGTTAGCCAGAACAGCCACTGTGTAAATATTAGACCCCAAAACAAGCCTGAAAACTTTAAAAAAGCCTAAATAAGCCAAAACAGCTATCATGTAGCTGAAATACTAGCTAAACTCTAAAATAGCCTAATCTTAGTAAATGCCAAAATAGTACAAAAAGCTAGCAGAAGGCTGATTTTTAAAATTGTAACTTTTTGATATAATTATGAACAATAAAAAAAACAGGAATTTTATTCCAGAATAAATCAATTTAAATCTTAAATAACTTTCAATATTTTACTCTCCATAAAAATATATTTTATTAAATTATGCAAGTTAGAAAGGAGCAAAAGATAACATCGGAATATTAATAACAATAAAATAAAATGATCCGGAGGGCCGGATGTAATCCCCTGGAGGGCCGGATCCGGCCCCCGGGCCTTGACTTTGACTCATGTGATATAAAGCAACCAAAGCCCCAGCAGTGGAATTGGCCGTCCTGACATTAATAATCAAGCACCCACAGACAGACAGACGTTCACACAACAGATTGTCCTCACAAAACCACAGCCATGTCATCTAATATATCTCATAAAAAAAACATTAAAAATACTGTTAAATCAAATAGAATTATTAACCTCTTAAGGTGGACATCCCATTTTGGGTTAGTTGTCATATTTGGGTTGTATTACCGTACTGGAGCCCTGTGACTACATGTGTAGATGGTTAACTCAAATATTAGTTCAGGTCTTGAGAGATCAAAAACATCCATATTTATCTAACTAGCTTAAACAACCGACACTCACAGCACGGGCACATCCACAAGAATATGGCATTTTACCAGGAAGCCCCGCCCCTTCCTATTTAAAATGACTTGCCCCAATTGGCCACACCCCCACGGTGTTACCCATACATCTGAGAAACCTGTGAGACCGGAAGTCGCCGTCTGGAACGCCGGCGTGTTTGAAGGACACGTTTGCGCTCAGTTTTCAGGTGAGAGGTTGATGGACCCGTTAGCATGCAGAGATGATGATTCCTGCATGTGCAGGAGTCAAAAAAGAGGTCAGGTTTGCCCTCAGAGTTTTCTTTCCCAGTTTAGCAGTCATTTTTAATTAACTCACAGATTTCCATGATCTTCAGTCACAAAACTGCAGATTTCTGAGCAGCTTAAATGCTTCATTTGCTCAGATAAAGTCAGCAAACCATGTCGTCTCATTAATTCTGGGAATGATACAGTAAACACCGTTTTATTACAGCAGAGAGCTGTAATTGGAGAAGAGTGTTTGCTCACTTTTAATAAATGCTCTCTTAAAATCCTGAGGGCTTTACAGCAGAGAAGGGGAGAGAAGATGACTGAATATTTATGCGAACAGATCAGACGTCTCTTCAGAGGATATTTAATCATTTGGTTATAGCTTTACTAGTGAAGGATGAGCCAAAAAAAAAAAATGGGACTTTTTCTGACTGTCTGCCATCTCATTAGACACGTCTTTGTTCTGTCTTTTCACTCCTAAATGTCTTTCTTCAGTCTCAACTAAGAGACACCTTCACGAGCCAAGAAAACTTTTCCCCATTTCACTAAAGCAGCACCGAACAAAACTTTTTAAAATCGGCTTTCAACAAAAAACAAAACAGAAAAAAACTTTATTTTCTAAACCAACTTGTTTCTTTTTGTATTTCTTTTGCTCTGTTTTATTGTTCATTCATCACATCGAGACCTTTCAGAGTCCTGATTAAGAACATGTGGACCCGGTACGAACGCTTTTAGGTTTCATTAAAATCACTGTTAATATATTTTTTTAATTTAGTAGCATTTTGAAAATGACTTGTAAACAGTGAGCAGTGAGCACACAGTCAAAGGATAGAAGATGAAGGTGAGTTTTGTGGTCTGTTATGCACGAGCTTTCTCTAATGAATGGGTGCCCTGAGGGCCAAATTTGGCCCGCCAAAATCTTTGAAAATCTTGAAGACCGCCAAGTCGTGGCAGCCGAAGCCACAGAGTGTTAGTTAAAAACCTTGACCCTTTTCCTATTGATTCTCAATGAAAGATGTGTCAAACTAAATCGCACAAGAGGCCAAAACACAAAACACACCTGAGGTCGCAGACCGAACAGGATAAGCGTTTATTGAACACTCTAAAACTACATTTTTAAAACTTTAAAAATGTAACTTATTAACTTAATTATGAACAAGGTATATAGCTGTGATAATAGCCTGAATCTGTTAATATTTAATATTAAGTCCTGAACCGGATATTGATAATTCATGTAGAAAAAAATGGTATGGTCGAGTCGGAGTGGAATTATATAAATTCACTTCCTTCCACTCCCTTTTAAGTGATCAACTTGTGTTTCATTAAGTGATATGTTTTGTCATGTATTATGACCTGATTGCTTGAAATAAACTATTTCATTCATTCATTCATTTATTCATTCATAATGCTAGTGTGAATGCTGTACGCTGAATTTGGCTGCTGAAGACGCTGAAATTGATAGGTAAAAACGCTGAAGCTGATTACCAGCTAAAATATTAGCTAAATGCCAAATTATACAAAAAAAAAATAAAAAAAAACTTAGGTTACCCAAAACAGCTAGGATGTAGATGAAAAAAATAGCCAAAGTTAAGCTTAAACTCCAAAACAGCCAGAAAAATGCCAAAATAAACCAAAACAGCTAGCATATAACCTGAATACTAGCTAAACTCCAAACCGGCCTGAAAAAAAGTAGTCGACTAATCTCCGATTATTTTTTCTGATTAGTCGACTAATAGGGTCACGCACAAAGTGGATGAAATACACACATTTTATCCATCATTAGCTTTAAAGTAACTAAAAACTATCTGTGATAATACTAGTGTGAATGCTGTATAAGCTGAATTTGGCAGCTGAAGATGCTGAAATTGATAACTAAAGATGCTAAAATTGATAGCTGAAAACTCTGAAGCTGATAGCCAGCTGAAATAGTTAAATGCTAAATTAGCCTAAAGAAATAGAAAAAAAAGCCTACGTTTGCCAAAACAGCTAGCATGCAGCTGAAATATTAGCTAATCTCGCAAAATAGCCAAAAGTAAGAACGGGAAAAATCCTAAATTAGCCAAAATAGCTGAAATATTAGCTAAGCCTCTACAAACTTACTGGAGATCTGCATGCATCTCAATCAAAGTTCCATTGGTTTACATTAATTTTTATTTTTTAAATGCTAAAAAAAAGAAGAAGAAAGAAAAAAAAAACCCAATATGAACCCGATATGATACTGACATATCTGTTTATGGGACTTTTTGTGCTGAAGCCAAACCCATGTGGTCACACAGCTGAGCCTGTTTTAGGCTGTGAATGAGTGTCTCCTCTTGAGCTCTGAGGGGGTTTCTATCTGTGATCTAACATCACATTTCAGTGTTTGTTCCATGTTGTTAGAGAGTGACACTTTTATGAGGTGTAAGTGATTCTGAACATATGAGACGTGCTGGTTTAGTGCGCTCACAGTGAAGTATGACCAGAGCTCAGTCTGGCCATTTCTTGTTTCCACTGTCCACTTTAGAGTTATTTTAAGAGTTGCGTCTTATTTTTAATCCCTTTCTTCTTTTTCGCTCATAATTTTCTCCACTTTTACCACAAGTATGGTATTTTCCTCAAATTTCCTTTGTGGAGCTGTCTTAGTCTCTTTTTGTTTCATTTAAATTTTCTGTTCCCTAAATTATTCTAAAAGCTGATGCAGTTTTCTGATTTCGCCCTTTGCTTTTACTGCTATTTTCTTTATCCATTTAAAGGTAACTTGCCTCTACGCTTCATTTATTTGTCTAATTTCAACAGCTTTGATTGGTTGAGTTTAATGGCATCCCTAAAAAACAGGAACAATGCTTGTTTTGGTAACTCAGGTGAATGTGTTCTCAGGTGCGGGGCTGTTTCTAGCTTTGTTGGGGCCCTAGGCAAGATACTGTTCAGGGGCCTCCATTTTGTAAAACTGTAATCAAGAAATTCCTCACCTTAGCTTGTTGCTAATCTACTTAAAATTTTGAAATTTGAAGACCCTCAGTAGATAACAAATTAGCCAGAAACATTAGCATGGTAATACATTAGCAAAACTCCAAATTAGCATAAAAAACCTCAGTAGATGCCAAATCTGCCTGCACGTTGCTGAAATACTAGCAGCTCCAACATAGCCTAAAATTCCTTTGTAAACAGAACTAGTCAGAAGTGTTAGCCTGTTGCTAAATTAGAAGCTAAACTCTGAATAAGCCTATATAAATCTCAGTAGATAACAAGTTAGCCAAAATGGTTAACATGTTGCTAAAATATTAGCTAAACTCCACATTTTTTTTAAATTACTATAAAAGATTAAAGCATGGCCCATGAAAGATTTGTTGCTAATCTACATAAAATTTGGAAATGTCTCATTCATTTCCTATGGGGCATATTTTGCTCCTTACTTCAGTGTTTCCTTCATCACTTTTCTTCTTCGTTTGTTTTTCCACACTACTGGCATGACCCCATGTTATTATAGTGTTTATAGTCTTTCTTGATCCCTCGCTAACGGGACTAGTAGCTGTCACTCATTCTTTTCCTGAGGGCGTCGCCGTTTATGTCACTAACTGACTCACAGCTCGGTTCAACGACCTCATAATACAGTTGACATCGGTCATAGCTGATTATTGCACTAAACTTTATTCATATCCAATGTTTATTTTTAATTAAAAAAAAGGGGGTTTAATAAACACAGGAAATAGCTGAATGTAAAAAAATGACATTTTACTTCTTCTCACACGACAAGAGAATGGACATGTAGTTTTGAGGCCCTCTAGTGGCTTGGGGGACCTGGACAACTGTAGGAAAAAACAGGCCTGTCCACATGGCCCATCAACTGTGATGTCTTCACACAAGCAAACAATGTGCAGATTTCTATTTTAAGATGATCACAAAGACTGCACAGGTTACATCAATTCAAACAGCAGCACCCCCTTCACTTTTTATGGTTAGTCACACCTGCCCTTGTGGGTAGATACGGACTGTCTGCAGGTGAAACATGGCTAAACCTGTACAGGTCATGCAAGTGTCCTTCAAGAAATATGTAGGTCTTAGACACCCCACTGAGCTCAAAAAACAAAACTCTTCATGCACAATTTGTTTCTAAGGGAATGCTACAGAAGACAGATTGACTCCTAAAACATCATCAGCTGTGAAGTGAAAAGTTATAAATAAACTGAATTACAATTCTATGTATTATATTATATATATTATTAGACTGCCAGAAAGTATCCAAAAGCTCTTCCAGATGAGAGAAAATAAATACACTTTAAGAGGAACAAGCCCTTTTTTGAACTCTGAACATCTTTTGTTACATCCAAGATTGTTTGTGGAATAATTTGCATTGTTTATTTTTATTTGTTTGCTTGTTTGTTTGTTGTTCTTGTTCGGAAAAAATATGTATTATATTATATTATATTATATTATATTATATTATATTATATTATATTATATTATATTATATTATATTATATTATATTACAAGAAAATAATAGACGACATATAGTCAATTTGCATGAATACAAAAGGAACAAAGATTTAAAAAAATTATTCAAAAAAATCCATTGTTTGGTACATCTGCCCAACATCTTTGGATAATTATTGGCTTTTCATGTTTTTGTGAACCCTGAAAAATTCAGGCTCTGATTCAAAAATATTAAAGGTAATTTTAATCCCACAGAAGTTTGAGATTTATTGTTCGTGTATTTTTTTTTTTATCTTTCAGGATCTGTTAAATTTACTGTAGAAAATGTGTTAATTTTCTAAAGGTTGGAGAAACTAGTTTTCTAAAACTGACATTAAGCAAATATTTTAATGTTTGTAAGAAATGATTTTTTGAATGCGTTTAATTTCTTGTGATGTTAAACTTACGGTATTAATAAAAACGATGATTAAATATGAATAAACTGTAGACATTTGCTCTTTGTGTTTAGGAGATTTTTTTTTTTTCGTGGTGCACTTGCGCCCTCTGGTGGACCCTTTAGAAACACACACCCATGTCATGTGATCCCGGTCAGCTGATCAAAGCGGAAGTCTGGACGGTATCATCCTGCGTGTTGGTCAGTGAGCTATGGTTCGGTGTTTCCTGATCCACACCGTCTGCCCCGTCAGCGCGCTGTCTGCCGGGGAGAGTCGGCTGCTCTACTCCCGAATGTTCGGTCCAGACGAGGCGGTTCTAACCGAACAGCACCGAGAGCTCAGCCCGGAAGAGAGAAGGCTCCTGCGGAAGGAGAAGCTGGCCGTGGTGGCCAGGTGAGCGGGGGTTCGGTGATGCTGAAGAACTTTTTCGGTTCTGTCTGTGTGAAGGAGATCCAGAGGACCCTGGTTGGAAACTTTCGTCTTTCTTTGGTTCTCATGGATCCTAAAGAACCTGGAGTTCTTTAGGCCGTTTATCGATTTATTTTAAGCAATAAAAACTAAATTATAAACTTAAAGAAATCAAATAAAAAATATTCATATGTGGACATTTTTTTCAGATATTAAAGTGTCAATCTGATCACCTTTTAATTTATTGTAAAATAATTATCAGCTGTCTTTTAATTAAGCCATTATTATGTTTTAGGTAAAATACATAAACTGGTGTCATTTAAGGACATATTCCTGCAGAGCAGTAGAGTTAACTAGAATTCACCTCTGAGTTTAGTGCCAACACAAACGATTATTTTAATAGTCGACTAATCTGTGATTATTTTTTCCAATTAATCAGGTCATGCGTAAACTGGATGTAAAACACATCTTAACCATCATTAGCTTTAAACTAGATATATTCACACTAGCATCATCTGTGATAATCCTAGTGTGAATACTGTAAGCTGAATTGAAGATGATGAAGATGCTGAAATTGATAGCTAAAAACGCTAATGTTGACAGCCAGCTAAAATATTAGCTACAGACGTGGACAAAATTGTTGGTACCCCTCAGTTAAAGAAGGACAAACCCACAATTCTCACTGAAATCACTCAAAACTTCCAAAAGTAACAATAAATAAAACACCTGTGATGTCAATTAAAGGACACACCTGAGTTAATCATGTCACTCTGGTCAAATAGTTTTCAATCTTTCATTGAGGTATCATCATTTTTGTCCAGGCCTGTTTCATTAGTTTGTTTTTTTAAACAATTATGTTAATCAACAATTCAAAATTGATGGCTGATTTGAGTGAGACACAGAGCTATCATAGTCAGACAGGGAGGATCAGGGGCGGGGCTACTCAGCTCAGCTCCAAAAGCCACACCCCCTCAGAGGAGATTTTGATCTTGACCTGTTTTCCAAACATCTGATCGAAGTGTTTAGTTTCCATGTGAGAAGATAAAAAGTTTGGAATACATTAAAAGGTTTTGTCATTAACTTCCTGACATTTTACTGTAAAACTAGCTCCACTAACATGAAATGTTCTGGATTTGGATCTACATGTTTTTGACACAAATTCTACCAAAAGTTCTGCTTTTGGTTTAAAGAAGTGCTGTGTGTCTGCGGTCCAGGCAGGTCCGGAGTGCCGTCTCTCTGACCCGGGAGGCCGCGGGTCGGGCGCTGGTGGAGGCGGTGCCAGGGGAGGAGGCGCTGGTGCTGCAGGAGGCCGACAGCGGAGTGATGCGGCTGCGAGCGGGAGACCCGTTCAATGAGGAGGGCAGCGCCGTGTGGCTCGCCGTCCACAGCCTGGCCTTCACGCTGGTCTGCGAGCCCCACGAGAACCTGCTGCTGGCTGAAGGGAGTCTGCGCAGCCTGAGCCGCCACTGCCTGGAGGACCTGCACCTGCTGGGCCAGGGCAGCGAGGTCAGCGCTTTCTCTGTCCCTCCCCATCGAAACATGCCCCCAAAGGAGCTTTAGATCATGCTTACACTCAAATTTACAGAGAAGTGAAAGAAGAGAAGTTTAAATGAACAAATATTTCCTGTGTTTGTAAATTTGGACTCATTGTAACTCTTTGACTGCCTGCTCAACCAAATGCTGGGGCTCATTTAGAAAACATGTTTTTAAAAATATTGATCACTCCCCTGAACCGAGGCCCTAAATGGAAAATTAAGAAAAAAAATGAAGTAAAAAATATTTTTTTCCCAAACATTGATAAAAAGTATATATTTTTTCTGGTTAGTAACTGGTGCACACCAGATAGTATTTGGTATCATTTTAATCAGCAAAAGCTCACATGGGTGACACTACATTTATTTAGTCATTTTTCTGTGTTTTTGTTCTCACACTAGACGTAAAATCATCCAAAAACAGAAAATCTGGAAAGATTTGATTCATTTTACTGTGGAAATCCCAAAAATGTTTAACAAACTGTTTTTACAACATAGAATGAAGGTGTAATTTCATAAAAAAACAGGAATAAATGTTTTTCAGCTTTTTCTTTTTTCTCATACGTTTTCCTTGTTGCGTTTGTGAGGAAAAAGAAAAAGGTTTTAGTGAGAAGTTTGATCCAGCTGGATTTCAGGTCCGGCTGGAATCTGCTCACAGGTGGGGGCGTGTCTGTCTGCTCTGTTGCTCGCCTCTCGTAACAGTGGTGGGTGGGGCTTACGCGGAGAAACGCTGAGTTTCCGTGATTTTTTGACAATGCCAGTGGTTGTTTTTGTAATAAACTCACATTAGACCCCATCCCACAATGAAATCATGATCAGTTTCTTCCTTGTGGGATTTCTAATAGCGGACAGCTACGTTTCGCTCCGCCCCCACCGCGGGCGCACTGACCTGTCTGGCAGTCGTTGGATTAAAGTTCATCTTCAGCCTCATTTATTAAAATAAAAGATTGATTTTTTTTTCCCAATAACTACAAATAAATGCCATATTCTCCCTTTAATTCAATAAAATATCAGTTACAGAACACAACTAAAGCTGCAAAAAAATATGTAGAAAGGTAACTACCTAAAAACAATGTTAATATTGTAAACATCTGGATTTATTGCTAATAAGTTTTTCATATTTCAAAACCAAAAAAAAAAAAAAAAAATCATGAAAAACTAAAAGTACAATGAGGAATGTTCTTTAGGAGGTGAATAATAAATATTAAAGCACCAGAATGTTTGAAATTAATAAATAAAATATATTTATTTATTATTCTAATTTTTTTAAGACTTTGAAAAAGACAAAAGACGTTCACATGAATTTAATGGATTTATTCTGAAAAGAAAAACGTCCTTTCCTTTATGTTCCTCATATAGAAATCCTTTCCATCTCCAGTCCAGAGCCTCCGCTCATCCTGGAGTTCTGGCAGTAATCTGAGATTACAGATTATTGGTCTGCAGACCTGATCAGCCTGTGACGTCGCTCTCCTCTGCAGCGCATGTCAGATGGGGTTCACGTGCACGCCTGAGTTTTGGTGTGTGTGTGTTGGCTAATGAGCACCGTTTCTGCAGTTTCTCTCCAAATGTCTCTGTGGTTTTAGTCCAGAAAACTCTGGATTCGATCACAGACTCACTTCTCTCTGTTGCTTAGCAACCAGTGTCATGCTTTCCTTTTTTATCCATTGTAAGCTTCTCTTAATGGACATCTTTCTACCAGCAGATGCTTCATCAAAGCTGGACGAGCTTTTCTTTTTTCAAGTTAAAGGAAACGTTTATTTTGAAATTCCATTTTCCTTTTCCCAGGTTTCAGATCTAAACGTCCGACTGCTCGTGTTCTTATAGTGGAGGACATATTGAAAGAAAATGAAGATAGAGCTGCAATCATGAGTATTTTTCTTTATTAAAACTGTGGTAAATCTGGAGCATTTGAAAAAATACAGTTTGAAAAAGCTCGTAGTTGTAAGCAGTTGTAAGCTAGCATCAGAGCTTGTAAACAAATGGGTGATGGGAAATGAGGCAAAGCTTACGGTCCCACCCACAACTCAGAGAATGAATTTCCGATGAGCTCCTGCGGCTCTGCTGAAACTATGTCCAAGAAAAGGACAGGTTTGATGATTTTGGCTAAAAGCATCATAATCAAAATGAAAAGACCACTGAGAACACTTCCATCACAAGGGGCAGCTGAAGCCCCTCGATGACATCAGCTGGTACAGGAACCAAAAAGGGTCAAAATCCTTCATGATTCTGTAGACATCTCCCATAAGTCCCAACCATGTCACTGAATGTGAACCACTCGGGAGGAGAGGAGGTAAAGTCTTCATTTTGCTCTCTGGTTGTTGGAACTCAAACCAGTCTTTACATCATGAAGCTCACAGGAACTCTGATTCCTTCCTGCAGACAAGACGAGACGAAACATCTTCTCGGTTTTTGTTTTAATGAACACACGATCTGCAGGGATTACCTGATGCTGCCAAGCAAACGTCTCCAGAAGGACCTGCAGAGTTCCTGTTCGATAGAGGCGTCTGATGTTACCCTGACCAGGTCTCAGGGAACGTCTGATGTGATTGATTTTTTTTTTTTTTTGCTCAGAGTTGCCGAGGGAGGAGATTCTGCTGCGTTTATTTTCTGTTTTCTCCAGCTGTGAGCGAGCTCGAGTGCTTTTATGAATATGATGTGAGATTATTTCCTGGAAGTGAGCTGAAGCAGGAAATGAGCGGTTCAGCATGTCTGCAAGCAGCGAAATGAAACAAGAACAAAAGACAAAAAAAGAGGGAAAAGACATGAAAAGCGAGCAGCATTAGTGCTGAAGAAGCTCACGTCTTCACTCTGCAGAACAAAATCAGACTTCTGTTCCTCTTGAGCTTAGAACTTTAGAGTTAGAATTAATTCTTTGTGAATTTTTGTCTAATTTTGTTGTTTTTTTTACAACTGAAAATATTCGAATATACAAGGATTGAATAAAAGTGTAAGTGAAATAAAACTTATATTTTTATTAGTGCTGTGAAAGTTGATGTGTTAATGTGCACAATTATTGGAACACAATTCATTTGTTAATGTGTATTAACGACCTCAGGCGTCCTGCTGTGCAGCTGTGAGATCAGCGTAATACAACTGTCTAAAATAAACGTAAACTTTTTTTATATTCTGTGATTGAGATTTTATTAAAATAAAGAGACAATATGGCATTTATTTGTAGTTTTTTGACAGAACCGTCACGGAGTTGAGCACTTCAGAATGGACAGACACGCCCCCACCTGTGAGCAGCCGACCTGAAATCAAGCGGGATCAAAATTCTCCCAAAAACTTGATTTATAAAAAAAAATATGAAAAAAAGAAAAAAAAACAGAATTGCAGGAAAAATGTCAAACAGACAGCAGAGAGAAATTCTCATTGTTTGGGCACCCTGGTCTGATTTTAGACTAGATCTTTTGTAATATTTTCATTCAAAAACTGTTTTTGCATGATTTTGCATCTAGTGTCTGAATACAACATGGAAAAATGACTAAATAAAGGTAGAGTCACATAGGAGAGGTTGTTCTGATTACAATGTTACCAAATAAGCAGTTGTCTGTCAAATTGAAAAAGAGGAAAATTAAAATCTAGACAAAAGCTGAGTTTTAGGCCCTTAAAGGGTTAAAAATAAACATTCTAAATGTATACATTTGTCTGTGATTTCATATTATTGATTATTTGCAGATCAGTGGCTGGAAAATAAAAATCAATGGCGATTAAACTCGTTTTAGATTTTTTCTGGATTTGCAATTAATTACTTAGTTAATCGATTCCCGGCCTAATTTTTAGTATTATAAATAAACATTTAATTTCACTTGCTACTTGATATTAAAGTAAAAAAGTCTATTTTTTTTTTTTTTTTTTGGTAAAATTCTTCTGTTACTGTGTTTTAGATTAATTTGAACCCTTTTTAACGCTTGTGACGTCATCAGTGCTCAAAATCTTTAACATGTTGGAACTTTGTAAACGTTAACACGATAATACCAGCAGATTGTGAAGGAGAAAAGAGGCTTTTCTCCTTCACAATCAGCTGGTATTATCGTGTTAACAGTTAAAATGTTACAGTGAATCAAAGGACGTAAACACTGAAGCTCTGGTGTTAAAGGGTTAATAAAAATATGACACATTTTTGGAGACAAAAAGAACAAAATTTTTCAGAAAAAGTTTGCTTAAACTCCACCTTCACTGTGGTGCACGGTGGTGGTAGTTTCATGCACTGACGGTGCTTGTAGAGAAATGCTTTCAAATGTTAGCAGAATAAGAGACTAATGGAAACCAAGAAAAGAGTGATCTGATCTTTAAGAGTTTTTGAACTCTCTTAAGGAAAGCTGGAACATCTCCAGCCTTTGAGAGCATCGTCACGTTCAGATGAACGAACCCAGCTGGGAAGAAGAACTGAGGGTTTTCTGGTTGTTTGATAAAGAATCTTTTCCCTCCAGGTCCTGCTGAAGAGCAGCCGCGTGGACGTTCTGCTCAGCCGGCTTCTTCCTCACGGCCAGCTCCTCTTCCTCAACCACCGCTTCGCCCAGAGTCTGGAGAAAGAAGTAGCAGGGTACATGAGCAAATGATGGTCTCCAGGAGGGGAACCTCGTCTTCCTCCAGGTGGAGCTCCATCACTCCTTTACCTTCAGGATGCTGGAGAGCTGATTGCTGGAGCTCCCGTGATGGGTCAACACAAAGTGGAAAATGTTGAGTGTGTGGGAGGCTGTTTGTCAAATTGAAGAGTGGAGAGCAAATCGCCGCCGATTAAAGCGTGTGAGCGGGGAGGCCAGTTAGGACTCGCTTGTCAGGATCAAAGTCGGCTATTTATCTGATTCACCAAACTCTAAATGTCACAGCGCGGCCTTGAGAAGCTGCTCTGACCTGCCTTTTGTCTGCTTTTTGGCACTTCCTGGTAGCTTTAATGAATGTCATGAGTCTGATCGCTCTCCAACAGAGCCGAAAGAGAAAAAAAACACAAAGCAGAGTAGATTTTTTTTCACTAATAAGAATATCTGTTCCAGTTCCAAAGAACAGCAGCCACGCAAAGATCAAAGTCAGCTCCGCGTCACAGCCTCTTCCCGCACAAATGTCACCGAGTGAAAAGAAAGTGGCAGCATAAATGAAACTCTAATGAAACGGCGCTCAAATGGTGGCGTGCAGAATTCAGAACAAAGAGAAACAATGAGGAGAACAACTGTCGCACCAGCAGGATTCAGGTGCATCATGTGAACATGTTTCACCACCTTTCATCTCTTTTGTCTCCAACCGATGGTTTACAACAGGGGGGTCAAACATTTATTAAACACACTAAAACGACATCTTTAAAACTTAGGTTTAACGTTATTATGAATAAAAACAGGCAGGAATAAATCTCAGCTTTGAGTTTGTTTTTGCTCCTCTTCATTCCTGTTTACCCTTTTCTCTATAAGTCAATGAGAACGGCGTGTTGTTTGCCGACATCACAAACCAAAGCAGAGGAGGAGCTCTGACGTCATCGTGGTGCGCCCCGAACTACTAACTCAAACTGACTTATGAGACACTTGTTGCGCAGTGAGATGTGAAAATGAAAAAGCAGTCTTCATTGGGTTTGTCCCTTTACTGATGTAACAGAATGAGCGGTGATGAAGAAGAAAATGTAAAAGCCGTTCGGAGAATTGCTTTTTCATGTTAAGAGACAAATAATGCAAGAACATTGTGAAAATGAAAAAGCATTTCAGTTTTTAAATTTGATATTTCTAAATGAATTTTGGTACAAAGAACTTTTTAAAAATGAAATGTCAGAAGCCATTTTCTTTATTATTTTAATTTAGTTACAAATGAGCGGGGTTGAACAAGAAATAGAAAATTCTGAGAATTTCTTTTTCATTTCATTTAAAAGACAAGTTATGCAGTTACATTGTGAAAATGAAAAAGCATTTCCAGTATGGACCTTCATTTTGAATTATGACTCACAAATGCTTCCATAGATTATCAATAATAATTTCTAGACAATTCGATTTAAATGTAAACATTGTTGTGCCATTCCTGGAGAGAAATTCAGTTCGGCCACTAGGTGGCGATCGCGCAGTAGCATTTACATTATTCTAGAAGAACAACAATGTTTTAGACCACAAATAGTTACTTTAAAAAATATTTCCTTAAAAGAGTTCAAAAATTCCTGCCTGCAAGTTTATAAAAATAATCATTTAGTCAGAAATGTTTTTTTAGATCAACCGAGCATCAGCTGTCCTATGGGAAATTCCATTGAAAGTTAGCATCAAGCTAGCGGACCTTAGCTTTATGTACTAAATCGATTTATATTTTTATGAATCAATTATTGATCTATTAAGCTTGAATTGATTAATCAATTTTATCAACCCAGCCCTTTTCCAGAATAAATCAATTTAAACCTTAAATAACTTATACTTAATATTTTATTCTCCATAAAAATATAATTTGTCAAAATTATATAAGTTAGAAAAAAGCGCAAGATAAGATTTGGCCCGATCCGGCCCTCGGGCCTTGACTTTGACTAGTGGTTGATGACGTTTTGAACACTGGAGACTCAGGGTTGAATGAAACACAAAAATAGGGATTTGACCTTTTTGATTTTCTTGGTATGCAAATCTAAATAACTACATGTCAGGCATATTTCACTGGGATTAATCAGAGGCAGACATTTCCTCAGACCACACTGTTGATTTTTAGCTGTGCTTTTCGTTCTGACACGTTTCTGTGTTTGGAATGGAAGTAAACAGTCAAAAAAGCTAAATAAACGCCAAAAAACCCGATGGATCAAACTCAAGACCGGATCCGCTCTGGATCCTCCATGTGATCCTTCCGCTCTGTGGCTGCAGGCGGTGTTTTTTACTTCACCACCAAGGGGATTAATCCTGTCAGCATTTTGTGAGACTGTTCCCCCAGTTCACTCCCAAATAGTATTTACTTCACAACCCATGGAGAATGGAGTGAAGAAAAACTCCAGAAAAGATAAAAAGCTGCACTGAAGTCATCCTTAAACATTTTATGAAATTTACTACATTCATTTAAACAGAGGAAACATGCTTTTTTGTAATAATAATTGAAAGAATGATCCCAAATCTGCACAGGAGCTGCAGAGCTTCTCCACTAGGGGGCAGCATGCATCCAGTCATGACGAGCAGTTTCTGCAGATAAAATCTTGATTCCAGCAAAATGCTGCAGCAGCCATGAGCGCCGCTGCACGGGAACGTTCGTGATGAGACGGCGTGCAGCTCTCAGACTGTTGTCACGCGTGTCTGCTGTGCTGTAATTATCTCTAATTAGCGATGCAGAGACAGGAAGTTGATCTTTGCCTTCGAGCAGCTGCTTGATAAAATGTACGAGTTGGAGTCAAGTGGAGATTAAAACTATAAACTGTGCTGCGTTTGAGCGTACTTTGTGCTAATATCGTGTTTTATAACAGGGCGGTTTGATGAAAAAGCAGAAAGAGACTTTTTAAAAACTGTAAACATGTGAAATAAGACACTTGTAAAGGTTATTCTGAGAAATTCCTGGAAGAACTTGCATATTCAGGACAGAAATCTGAACTGAATCTGATATTTTGTGCAAATTTCACAATAAAAAAGTAAGTTTAAACAAAACCAAAGAAGTTCCAGTCAATTTGTGGTTCACCTTGTTTATATTATCAGCTAATTAAAATGTAGTTAAACATTTCAGGACTGAAGCCAAAAGAGCCAAAAACCATGTCTGCATGTTCAATCCCAAACCATTTTACAATTTTCTCCAAGTTTGCAGGAAGCAGTGGTGCTGAAACAACCGAGCAGATGGCGAGTCCAGCAAAGAAAATGTGGTTATGATTGGTGGAGCTGAACCACGTGACTCAAGTCCTCACCAGTCGATACCAGACGAGCTGGGAGCAGATACACCAGCAAGACCTGAACTCTGAGAGTTCATGGAAACAACATACACAGGATTTTTCAAGACTTTCACAGGACTGAGCTGCATAAAGTCTATTTCTTAAGGAGAGATGCAAAATGTGCATGAAGTAGTCCATAGTCTTTTTGGTGGTTAGACTCTGGGCAAATGATGTCTTTATTCTGGTGTGATAAGCTTGGAGCATTGATGTAAAAACCCCTGGAGCCTAGAAACTGATGGTTGCAGAGGCCAGTCCAAGACATCGCATGGCTCAGATGGAGAATGGGGAGGGGGAGGGCCGGCTAAAGCGTCTCAAAAATCAGAAATGAGATTGTGATTGGTTGAGAAAAGAAGGCGGGAAATGTAGCTGTTGGTTTAAAGTAAATTCAAATTCAATTTTATTTATGTAGCTTAATATCACAGAAGCATTTGCCTCATTGGGCTTCACGCCTGTAATTTTACAGAAGCAGAAGGTCAGTCGTAAAATATAAACAAAAGCTAATTGCTAAACTAAACAGACTAAATGTAAACTGGTCATCTCAGCCCTTAGACCCTCCTTCCTGGTAAGGAAAAACTCCTACAAACATGACTCAGGAAAAAAGAAGAAACCTGTCCACGAGGGAGAGATCCTCTCCCAGGACGGACAGAAGGTTTACCAGGACTGTTAAAGAAGAATTATCGTATCTAACCCTACAACTACATGTTTGAATAGAGTTCATCCAGATAGAACTGGAAGACAGGTGGGGGCGAGATCCACAAGTAAGTCGAGCCAGAGGTGAGGTCCACGGCCAAGAACAGAAGCACGGGTTAGCTAATTTTTCAGCTACATGCTATCTATTTTGGCTAACCTAAGTTTTTTAGGCTAATTTTTCAATTTACCTAATATTTCAGTTGGCTTTCAGCTTCAGCAATTTCAGCTATCAGCTTGAGCGATTTCCGTTATCAATTTCAGTATCTTCAGCTATCAGCACTAGCATCTTCAGCAGCCAAATTCAGCTTACAGCATTCACACTAGCATTATCACAGGTAATGCTATATATCTAGTTCATAATTATGTTAAAAAGTTACAGCTTTAAAGTTTTAAAAATGTAGTTTTTGAGTGTTCAATAAATGTTTATCCTGTTCGGCACCCCAAGGTGTGTTTTGGGTTTTGGCACCTTGTGCGATTGACTTTGACAGCTCTGTAATACAGCATGATGAGACTGGTTCAGGGTTATATTCTTCTTGATATTTACAGAACCGGTGTTGCTGCATTGTCAGCACTTCTAGATGGAGTTGGGAACATCCTTTTCAAGACTGTTCCCCGTCATCCTGATCCCTGTACCTCCTCATGTTCCTTCAGAGTAGAGCTTCAGAACCTTAGCTCATATTCAGAGGATGAACATGAACTGCCCTCATATTTAGTCATTCTCCATGTAGGTTGACTAGACCGAAGCTGACAGCGTCACAACTCATCATAGTCACTCTCTCAATCTTCTCTTCCCGCTCTCTCTTTCCCAGCAGCCTCAAACACCAACAAAAGATTTTCTCATTGAATCCGAAGATCGACCGTTGAGTGAGTCAACTCCTGACTTAAAGGATTTTCCTCTTAATATTTTTTCTCCTGCCTCATTAGATATCTCCCTGACTATTGTGCGGCTCCTGGTGAGAGCACAGTGGAGAAAATGGGCTCAGCCACAGCCGGAGATGCAATATGAATATCAATGCGAGTTGACGACTTATTCACTTTGGCCTCTGTCGGGGCATGCAGCATGAAAAACCAGCCGCTCCCATTCATATACGTTAGGAGTCATTTCTATTCACTTTCATATTACAACTGGTGAATTTCAAAAATTCTTCTTCTCCTGGGCCAAGGCTAAGTGGAGTTTCCATTGAGGCGGAGGATGAAGAATGCTGGGTAATAACGACTGAACGCGCTCATAATGTGTGCCAGGCGGATCTGTGTGATCTGTAAACCCAAACGCCTTTCTCTGCCTGCAGAGGTGGGAGCGTACGTTTTCAAATGCAGACTTTAAGATGCTCGACTTGAATGCAATAAATCACAATGTTGTTCTTTTAAATCACAATAATAATATCCCTTGAATAAATTACTCTCTGTAAAGTGAGAAAACAGGAAATGCTAAAAAATAAAAACCCGTTAAACCTAAAAAGAAACAATTCCAGCCTCGGTTGATGTTCTTAAAATTCACGCTAAACTGTATGATGCTTTACAGTGTAACACGTGTTATTTTCCTTATAGAATTTGATTATTTTACCTCTTCAACATGTCGGCAGACACACTACTCTATCTCTTTAATGAATTAACATTCATGAATGTGCTGCAGACACATATATGTTTGTTTTTGGATGAAGCATAATTAAAAGTCCTCCGATTAATCCTTTTTTCTATCATGAAAAAGAAAATACACTCAAGTAAGTTGCTATCACTTACATAGTTATTATTTATTTATTTTTTACTTCCTTTAGCTGATTTCATTTGCATTTAGAGGCAGCTAGCAGGTGAACATCACAGCCTAGTTTATCTGTTGGTAAAGTCAGGGGCGGTGACAGTGTGGAGGGTGTGGTCATTGGTAAGAATCAGACAAGTGGTGAATAATTGTTGTGTTCCCACCATTGACTGTATAAGTAAGAACTGGACGGATCAACTCGTCTCTTCTCGTGTTCCAAATAAGAAGTACCTGCAGGTTTCAAGAAGACCCAAGTCCCATACACTTCCGCTCCAATCCACCTGTCGATCTCACACTCAGAACTTCCCTCACTCATGAGCAAAAGCTCCTCCACCTGAGGCAGGAGCACTCCACCCACCGAGAGAGGACAAACTACCTTTCTCCAGAACCATGGCCTTATGACCCTCATCCCAGCTGCTTCACACTCAGCTACAAACCACTCCAAAACATTCCTCAATGAAGGATTTCAATCTTAGAAAGAACACTTAATGGTTTTTGTGTAGTAGTGGTATTTTCTTTGTATCCATAAGTGGTTGCAAACTGTTCTGGCTTATTGGTATAGATAGAAACGTACACACTGGAGCAGCATGAATTTTTATTTGTCATATTGTTAGGTTTTAACAACTGAAACATTTCTCAGCGACAAGAAGAGCGAAGGAAGAAGAGAGAGATTGGTCAGAAATCATATTGTACTTGCAAGGAGAAACGGACAGAGAATGTTAAACCAGTCTCCACCCCGCTCTGCAGGCCCTCCTCCTTAAATAGATAGATCAGGGTATCCCCTAATCACATGAAGTCTGTCTGTTTATCACTTCCAGCTCATGAGAGTTGATGATTATCTTTAAATTCATATTTTATATCAGCTGCTCACAGGTTTCACCTGTTACTTGATACACCAGTGGTTCACGACTCCTTGCAGTTAATTGTTCACGGACAACCCTGGGACTGAACCCAGGCCTCCTCCGTGGCAGCCCTGCACTTAGCCCACTGAGTACATAGATGTATGTACAACCCTATCAACTATATTTGTTTTATGGTCATTTATTTTGAAAAACACAGAAGCACTTTGTGATGAAATTGGTCAGCAGCAGTCAAACTGTAATTTTCTACTTTCTGGAAATATGGTGTTTTGGAATCCTAGAAGCTTGCTTTTTACCTAATCTAATTTCCTAGTGTCTTTGGGTTATGGGATGTAATGGATGCATGAACATGGTAAAATGCTCTAGGATTATCTCAGACTGACAGGAGTTAGACTGAGAAAGGCCGTTTGATTGATATATGGAGCAGGAGGGTGGCACCATGACAATGTTTGCAATGACTTTCCTAATACTCCAAAGACCAGCGAAGGAACGTTCACATCAATTCTTCTGTCAGTAATTTGACAAATGTAGTTTTTATGGGTTCTGATAGAAGCCAGATCAAACTCTGAAGAAGACATGAACTCTGCATACATATCAGATGATGCTCTTCAGGTTATACAACACCAGCATTAACACTGACTTTTATGTGAGATCGTTCAAATAATTCCTTTAGTTAAAACGGATTAATGCTGAGGGAAAACAACTTTGTTAAAACACTTTGAAGCAACAAAAAGGAAAAACATTTATGTTCATAAAAAATATATATAAATAAAATATAAAATAGAATATTTTCGTCTCATTTGTGTTTTGTCCTGTAATGATACATACATTAACTTAACCCTCAGGCAGCAAGGCTAAGTGGGCCCTATATGGTTTAAAAGTGCCAGAAAATATGGTTCATCTATAGTTTCTTTGGGGGCCCACCTGTGTTTGCCCACATTGGCGTCAGTGTCACTCAATGGAACCGTAGCATGGTAACAAGCTCTACTGTAGTGAGCTCCACTGTTGCGAGCTCTGCAGTAGAGAGCTAGTGATCTTTGGTGTATCAAGCTCCGGTGTATCAAGCTAGCAAGCTCCACTGTAGCATTCAAGTGAACTCCACTGTCCATCGGGCAGCTAGCTAGCGTAGTGAGCCAACCCATTGAGTCTCCACTTAATCCAATGTGGGATAACAGCTGGGGCCACCACGGAAACTGAGGACAAACCCAAATGGGGCCCACACTTTCTGCCCACTTTTAAACCATATGGGACCCACTTGGCCTTGCCAGCTGTGCTTCAACACCTGAGGCTTCACCGGTGAGACTTAAACACAAAATCTTTACGATATTGTCATTTTCCAGTAGATTCTGAAGGAGACTAAACACTGTTCTTCTTTTACCTGGACTTGGGAAATGAAGGCATTCGTCTGCGCCCCCTTGTGGTTACAATAGAACAACAAATTTTATCTGAAATGTTTTGTGAAACATGAATAAATAAACAGTTTTAGTATAAGTTTTGCTTTGATTTATTTGTCTAATGTCCTCCATGTGAGGAGGTCAGGAGTCTTCTTCTGCTCAGGTTTCAGTCGTGTTCTGTTTTCCTCCTGTCACTGTGCACCTGCTCCAAGCCTCTCTCTGAGTTTATGACAAACTACAGGACCTTTTTTTCTCTTTTCTTTACTTACATTTATTTAAAGGCAGAATAAAAGACTTTTCTAATGTTTTCTGGCCTAACATTCCAATGAGAGAGTAAACAGCAGTTAACATGCCTGCTTGTGCCACGCCGTCTGCCACTTTACTGCGTGCAGTTGGCCAATGATAACAATTTTAACACTAATTGAGATCATTTTCAAAAGGTTGCGCTCCTCTGCAGTAAAACCCGTCGTCCTGGACTATAACTCCAACAGCCCTGAGCAAATATATCGTCAATATCCAGTTCAGAGCACCAGCTGTAAATGGTTATGAGCAGCTCAATAAATTTGCGTGTGAGAATAGCTTATGGTAAAGCTACAGTGAGAGTGCGTGTCACTCTGTTTGCTGGTTAGTTGGCTTTAGTAATGGGTCATAATCTGACTGGTTCCTGCACAGCTTTACTTGGACCATCACCAGGTGATGCAGGACAAAAACACAACCTGAACGCCTCCTGTTTTCCAGCCTTCATTTGGCCTTTACTTCCTCTTCGGAACACCGTGTACATGCAGGTATTTATCTCTCCGTGTGGAAGCTGGTTAAATCTTGAAAAGCAGTTAATGAGTGAGTGGGTTCTATTTTACCTTTCATCCAATTAAATTCAAATTCCTAAGTGGATTCTTGCTGAAGCGCGGAGACTTTCATTTCAGTTTTCATGCAGCCTGATCTACCTTGTAAGTTTTCACTGTTGTTGAAAAATGAGCTTTTTTCTAATGGTTTACGGAGGAGTTCATCACACTGGACTGTTGAAGACAAACTCTTTAAAGCATGAGTCAAAGTCCGGGCCCAGGGGCCGAATCCGGCCCTCCAAGTATTTCTATCTGGCCCTCCAGATCATTTTTTAAGTGTTATTAATGACCCGATGTTATCTTGCACTTATTTCTAACTTGTATAATTTTGATAAAAAGTATGTTTTTATGGAGAGTAAAATATTGAAAATTATTTAAGGTTTAAGTTGATTTATTCTGGAATAATATTCCTGCCTTTGATTATTCATAATTATGTTAAAAGTTACAGTTTGAAAGTTAAAAAAAAAATGACACTCTGCTAGATTTTTGGACTATTTTGGCATTTAGATTTTTAAGCTATTTTGGAGTTTAGCTAATATTTCAGCTACATGCTAGCTGTTTTGGCTAATTTGGGCTTTTTTATTTTAGTGTGTTACGACTGGCTCTAGACTGTGACAAAGAAGCAGGCAGACGGAACCAGTTTTAATACCGAACCACACTTTAATGTGTTTAAAGAGTCAAGACTGGACAGCAGAGAGCACGCAGCGAGTTCCACGGTGCACCAGTGGCGTTGAACCCGACAGGAAGTCCCAGCAGAGCCCCTCCTCCCTGAGGTCCTCAGACTGAGCTTTTATCTGGAGTTTCCAAATTTCAAAAACCCCAGCACCTGTGTAGGAGGAGGAGACACAGGGCAGACAAACAGAAAGACAGACAAATACGACTCAGGGCCGTAACACAGCTACATGCTAACCGTTTTTGGCTAATTTAGACTTTCTTTTTTATTTTTTTAGGCTATTTTTGAGTTACGCTAATATTTACACGCTAGCTGTTGTGGCTCATTTAGGCTTTTTTTCCCATTTTTTTAGGATATTTTGAAGTTTAGCTGTTTCTTTTCATCTACATTCTAGCTGTTTTGGCTAACCTAAGTTTTTTTTGTTTATTTTTTAGGCTAATTTGGCATTTAGCAAATATTTTATTGGCTATCAGCTTCAGTGTTTTTATCTATCAATTTCATCATCTTCAGATATCAGCACTAGCATCTTCAGTGGCCAGATTCAGCTTACAGCATTCACACCAGCATTATTACAGATAATGCTATATACCTAGTTCATAATTATGTTAAAAAGTTGTATTAAAAATATTAAAAATTTTAAAAGTTTAATTCTAGTGTGTTTAATAAATGTTTATCCTGTTTGTCCCGTGACCTAAGGTATGTTTTGGATTTTCGGCCCCTGTGCGATTGAGTTTGACACCCCCGCTTTAAGGGGTAACCAAACCCTCAATCACATTTTTTTGTCTGTTGACCTCTATAAATGGGGCTTTAGAAGTACTGCCAAATTGTTGATAAATTAAAACAAACTTGTTATTCATGAAAATATAGTCTAAAACCATTTATGTGCTTAAAACAAAGTATTACAGTTGAATTTTGTGATTGGTCAATAAGTGTAAGTCACAGAAGTTTCACGTCATCATGCTCTGCAGCTCCAGCAAGCCCCGCCCATTTTGGATTCTGTAGCTGTCGGTTTTATGTGTTAGCGTTAGCATGGCTCGTAGCTGTAGCTGTGGACTTGGAAGTTAGGGAACAGAGGTTGAGTGTAATTTGCATTGAATCCAGCAAACTCTGTCCTGGTGATGATGTAATGAACATTTTACTCGTGATTCTCTACTTCACACGTTAGCCTTTATTTGCTATGCTGCTAGCAGCATTTTTCCACTCTCAGACTCGGGTCCCCTTTGGAACTGCAAACCCCCGCTGTCGGGTATTGTCAAAGCCGCGTCTTGAGCCAGCGGCTTGAAACAATACAATCCTGGACCAGTCGAGAAATCCTTAATCTCCTCAGAAAGTTCTGTGGAAAAACTTAGATCACTTTGCCCGGTACCACTCTCCATATCAAAGACCCAGTGTACGTTACATAAAGCTAACCTAACTGTCAATCATAGATACAAGCCACACCTCTGCCGCTGAGTCTGCCTCCACTAGCCCCGCCCCCTTTTTTGACATTTTTCAAATCCGGGCTGAGAATGGAGTCAGCCTCCAACTGCACTGTTTGGTCACCATTTAAAGAAGTCATGACATCTTTGTGGGGTTCTGGATGTCTGAACTTTTGAACCTTTTCAAAATGAATTATGAAAACATTTCCTTAATGGGGCTTAATGGTGGTGTAGTGGTTAGCACTCTAGACTCACGGCAAGCAGGCTCTGGTTCAAATCCCAGTGGAACCTTTCTGTGTGGAGTTTGCATGTGTTCTCATGCACGTGTGGGTTTTTCTGCAGGACCTCCGGTTTCCTCCACAGTGGACAAACATTCTTCATAGGTCACATGAGCCTAATTTCCACTGAGCGGTTCGATCTGGTATTTTGAGCGTATCTAATGTTAAATGGACCCATTAAACAGACCCGTGCCTCTGTAGGACCCCCATCTGTTGTAGGTCCAAAGAAAAATAGAATGGTTGGGGCGGAGTCGCTGTGGCCATCCGTTGATTGGCAGACATTAGAAAGCACCAGTAGCACTAAGCTAGCGTTTCTGTTTCCCTCTTTACAGCGGTATTTTTCTCAGCTATCCGCAATCTTCTTTCAAATAACATTAAATTCCTGTTCTACTCCATGTACAAAAAGTAAAGCCAGAAAAAGACGAGCTCCATTGTTGTGCTTTTCTAGTTGTCACATGACAGTGATGCAATGACATGCTAGTGGTCTATGCCATGCCTTCTGTATCGGACGGCTCAGTGGAAACAATGTTTGCTGACTTAAAATCCTCCCTTAGCGGCAGGTGTTACTGTGTGTGGTTGTCTCTGTGTGGCCCTTCAGTGGACTGGAAAACTGTCCAGGGTGAACTACACCTTCATTATTCAGCTGCTGGGATAGGCTCTAGCAACATTTTGGAGCACTTTTGGAAATTTGATGGATGTTTACTTAACTAGCAGAGTAGCTGTACCGTCATGCTGAGTTTGGATAAAAAGTTTGATTTGATTTATTTATTTATTTACACACATAAAAAAAGACAAGAAATGCAGGCAAAATTAAAAATACAAAAGTAAAATCATGTGATGGTGTGTTACAGAAACCGTTTTGGGCTTATTCAGGTCAGTGACACAACTCTGTCAAAAAATAAAATAAAACACAGTAAGTAAACAAAGAGAACTAAATTAAACAATCTAATACAGAAAACCAAATAACTCTGCCAACTTAATATTTATAAAATCAATTTGATTTGGAATGGATATGTCAAACATTTATTATTATTACTTTTATTTAAACAAAATCAAATCCCACTTTTATACCTTGAGATCAAAATCCTCTTTAGGTCATTTTTATTGAATCTTGTTATCAAGAACTCATACTCATTTAATAGTTTGCTGCCACGGTAAAAAAAAAAAAAAAAAAAAAAAGAGAATTAAAAACTAGAAACAGATGTAGGGATTCACACCAGATCTTTAACTAGAGGAAACTGTGAGGTACAAAGACAGACAAAACAGTTCTAAAGAATTGGTTAAAAACAAATCAATCATGTACTCATACTTAAAATAATCTTATAACGGGGAAAATTGGGCAAAATTGGTGGGCTTAATGAGCCCAAAGATAAACCACATGGGCCCAGATTGTAATGTTTGCTGGGAGGTGCATTAAATGTCAGAGAGTTTGATTTACTTTTGTTGCATTTCTCTTTACTGTAAAAGTCTTTGTGTGGATTTGTCTACTTTGTGCTATTGTCTATTTCATGTCTTAATCATGTCTAGAATGTCTACTCTTCAGTTAGTATGTGTGTCCTTTATCTGCCTTAGCACTACAGATGTAAATGAGCTCCTGTGCTAATTCTGGTATATCTATGTTGTAGCCCTGCTAAAACATTCATAAATATTAGGGCTGGGTTAATAAAATCGATGAAAAGATTTGAATCGATTTAAGCTTAATAGATCAATAATCGATTCATAAAACATATAAATCGATTCAGCTCATAAAGCTAAAGTCAGCTAGCTTGATGCTATCGTTTAATAGAATTTCCCATAGGACGGCTAATGCTAACGCTCGGTAACCTAAACATACATTACTGACTAAATGAACATCTTTATAAACTCACAGGCATGAATTTCACAAACTCTTTTAAGGAAATATTTTTAAAGTAACTATTTGTGGTCTAAAACAGTTTTTTCCTCGTACTTTCTTCTTCTTCTTGAATAAGGTGTACTTCTATAACGTGATCACCACCTAGTGTCCAAACTGAAACGTCCTCCAGGAGAAGCAGAACAATGTTTCCAATGTTAATGATCTGAACAAGGGCTGCACGGTGGCGCAAGTGGTTAGCGCTCTCGCCTCACAGCGAGAAGGCCCCGGTTCGAATCCCGGCTGGAACCTTTCTGTGTGGAGTTTGCATGTTCTCCCCGTGCATGCGTGGGTTTTCACCGGGGACTCCGGCTTCCTCCCACCGTCCAAAAACATGCTTCATAGGTTCATTGGTGACTCTGAATTGCCCCTAGGTGTGAATGTGAGAGTGCATGTGTGTGATTGAGGCCCTGAGACAGACTGGAGACCTGTCCAGGGTGAACCCCGCCTTCGCCCAACAGTAGCCGGGATAGGCTCCGGCACCCCGCGACCCCGAAAGGGAAGAAGCGGTCAAGAAGATGGATGGATGGATGGATGGATGGATGGATGATCTGAACATTTTAGTTAGAACTTCTCCTTTAGAGAATCCATGTAACACTGGATGATATTAACAATCTCATTATTTCACTGATACATTTACAGTATGTGAACTGGATCAGATTAATATCAATATATTCAAAACATGTAGTAGATTATTAATATATTTTGGTAACACTTAAGATGAGGTGCTGCAAAACACTCAATATAATGTTGACAATGATAGTTAATACATTAGTTTAGCTTGTAAGCTGTTTATTAATATGTCCTTTGTAGACAATGATGTTAATGAATCTTACTATTTTATTAAACCTTATTTTTTGTGTTAACAAATGTCTTACTAACACCCTATAAACACATTAATAATGTTTGTTAATGTGTTAAGAAATCTTATTATAAAGCACTACCTGTAATTCTAAACAAATGTGTAAACTCAAAATTGAATTGAAGAATCGAAAAAAAAAAAAAAATCAGAATCGAATTGATTCAGGCTCTTTGTGAATCGAACCGTTTCTGTAAATTATAATTGATACCCAGCCCTAATATGCATTGTCCTAATTTAAATAAATGAATACATTAAAATAAAACTGCAGAGACAGTATTATATATCCATCAGGTCACAGAAAGTTCAGAAAAAGAGTATACTCTTCATTAAATATTAATTAAATTAATCCAAAAGATTAAATTGAATTCAATTTAAGCACAATATGGGAAAATTCTATTTTAATTACTGTTTGTTAAAAAAAATAAAACACTACTTTTTATTCCTTTACGTTCAGTCAATGGATCATTTTATTACTTATTTCTATTTTATATATTTACTTTGGCTGCTTCTTTTTTACTGTCTGGAAAAGGAACACCCCCCTCCCTCGTGGGACAGGATGCATGAAGCCTGTTGCTGCTCAACGAGTGGTTTTCAGATGCCGATAAGTGTCTGTTCTTCTTGTCGATGCACATGTCAAAGGGCCATCATCGCTCTCTGGCATCTGCCTTCTGGTCCTCGTTGGAGCAGGAGTAACCCTTCAGCAGCTTCTCAGAGGCTCCCGATCCCTCTGATGCATGTTCACAAGTGTTCTGCAGACATTTTAGGAGAGTGTTTGTTTTTCATTTTAACATGTTCTTGAGGGAGAGGTGCTACAACTTAACGCCCCACCCCCACCAAAACATCTGTGTTGAGCTCAGCCGGGTGAGAAACCGTACTCACTACTACAGGTAAATACGAGCCGTCTGCAGGTGAATCGTGTGCAAACCTGTGCAGGACACATAGATGGTCTACAGGAATTATCAAAGTCGTAGATAGATCAGTGATCCCTGTAGAGCACGTGACAAAGTCAAGGCCCGGGGGCCAGATCTGGCCCCCCTGGTAATTACATCCGGCCCTCCAGATCACTTTATTTTTTTATTATTAATAGCTCAATGTTAGTGTAATGGGTGACACCTGTAGGGTGTGGCTTGGCCATCAAGGCCCCTTTAAATAGGAGTGGGCGGGGCTGCCCAGCAGTGCCAGATTCTTGTGGGTGGTCAGGTGGGCTGCCAGGCCCACACCGCTTGTGCGATTGCTGTGAACCCTTGGGGTAAATTTGTTTTTATTTTTGATAATTATGTTTGTTCTTATTGTCTTTTAAATACTTTTATGTATGTATTTTATGACAGGGCTACGGTATCTGAAGGCAGGACCTACAGGGTGAATGATCGGGTGTGGGTACTCGATACCACAGGTATGCAGTATTTTATTGCTTTGATATTTTGAAGAACTGGGTATTTTAACAAACGATTGATTGTGTTTATTGTTTCTGTTCCCCAGTCATCATACCGACCTGCTGTCCTTTTTATATTGTTTTTGTTTTGTTTTACACCAGTTATTCTGCAGACGCAGACAAACTGCTTTTACACTTTTTTTATTATTTCTATTTTCTGGTCACTTCCGGGTCTGTACTTTCTGCTTGCCAGTAGATTAGTTTTTAGCATGGTCATGTTGTGTAGTGTTTGTCATTTTATACGTTTTTACCTTTTTATCCTTTTAAACTGTTTGCAGTGCTCGCAGCAAGTTACTGCCTTACATTTGTGTTTTATCTCGGCTCAGGACAACAGTGGACCATATCAAATGACCAGAAATACTGTGACCAATAAATATTGTCAATTTATTTAAACACGCCTTTCTCCAATGTTTTTATGGGTCCACTTGCAACATTAGCCATCGGCTCGCAGCTCAGAGGCTCTGGAGCTCTGATTTAGTGAACAGCCAGCACGTCAAAAATGGACATTTTCAGTGTCTTAACCACGCGTCAATATGTGTTGATTAGGGAAGATGTAGACATTATCTTTTTATTACTGAAGTACTGAAACCAAAGAACCGCTTTGGCCCCAGAACTGCATGAAATAATACTCACGATCCACTTTGCTCAGACAATGTGCTGAACTTGTGCACAACATCAGTCACTTACATGACAATCCACTGAGCAGCTACATTGCAAATAAGCACAGCACTTCCAGTGGGTCCACCTCTTTAAAGAGATCCATCCTGCTAGAAAGCGTGCGATTCGCAGTGGTAGCTCGCCGAACCCTCTGTTGCCTCTGCTAATACAGTTTTAAAGAAGGAGTTGCAATTAGAGAGGGGAAAGCGGGTTACTCGTGACACCAGGGACACGCAGCAGAAAGCACTATGCACTTGTCATGTCACGTCTCACTAAGCTGCAGTCACTCAGGAGCGGCCCCCAGTGTCAGCTGCGTCACTTTGCTCGTGTTGAATCCACTCTAAAAGCAAGTCAGGCCAACCTCATCCTCACAAGCCGTCGTCTTTCTGCATAACAGCCTGCAGTACGGTGGAATTCAGCCGTCTGCTCCTCTGTGACGGCGTTCATGTGAACAGATCAGAGTTTTGTCCTGAGTTTACAGGCTGTCTGAGCAACACTGTAAACACGCTTGTTGTTGTTTTTTGTCAATACACCAGTGACTTTGTGGCAGACTCGAGGACTCAGACAAAACATTTTCAAATTCTAGAGATGCTCAGTAATTACTGACAGCAGAATTTCTGCATTTTCCTCCCATGGGAATGTGGTTTCTTTGAAAATATCTTGCTGCAGGCTGGCAGGAAATGACTTTGACAGATGCTCTTTTAGAGCTCAGGTTTTCACAGTTCCCTCCAAACTTGCTGAAGGGATCCAGAGGTGCTTTAGTTCTACAGGACAAATCCCTCAGGTCACCTCCTTTGTGCTTTTCTTGGGAATAAAATAAATCATTAAAGATTAGTCATGTTGCTTTTGGTGGAATGAATTCCTTCTTTGAATTCAGCAGAACAACCAATGGCAAAGGACTCCAATTCAAGCTTGACTTGAGACTGGCAAATTTACACTTCAGCCACTTCAAGTTTTTTTTTTTTTTTTTTTTTAATGGACGGGTGCCATACTGTCTAAACAGCAGAAGTGAAAGGAAATGTCAACACATATCCACTAGGAAGTCCACGGCAGCGGCCGCTTTGCTGTTGCGTTTATCTGTATTGAATTCACATTTTGAGGAAGAGAAAAAAAAATGTTTCAAGAACCTAGCAGAGACTTAGAAAAAAAAAGACTGTCTTTCATTAAAGGTGGTGCTCACTTGTGCTTCAAGTGAAACTTTTCAGTCAATATGAAACTTCTTCCACAATAGGACTTGTGTCAGTTTGAACATTTTACAAAGACAGAGAAAGAGGAGATGCACAATAACATATCCAGTTACTGATAGTGGGGAGTATTTATGGATATGGATTCCTTTTTTATTTGTGTATTTTTGTTCATTTGTTTCTTTGTTTTATTTGTGTGAAAAACTCTGAGTTTTTATCATGTCTGTGTGACATTTTTCTTCTGAAAGAGAACAAATGTAATAAGAAATCATTTTGTTTTTGTATTTCCGAGTATTTCTCCTTTTAAATCCATCAAACTGTCTTGGACAGACTCTGTTTGAATGAATGATCTTCTTTCCATCAACAGCTCTGCTGCACATGCACTAAACCCTCATCTGTTCCTAGTGTCTAGTTCAGGTTCTGGAGAAGAGAAGATGGTATCTTCACATTGGCTGCAGTCAAATGAGCCGCCGTTCACATTTCTGTGGTCAAATCAGCATCACTGGATTTTTGGTGTGAGTTTCATCCAATACTTACGGTAGCAGGACTGAGAACGCTGGAAAATCTCCACCAGACTCCATGGACTCCAAAAGCCACTCCCCCTCAGAGGAGATTTTGGAAACAGAGGCTTCAGATCAACATGAAAAATGGCTTTTTAAGACATGGGAACATTGTTTTAAAATAAAATTTAAAAAAGTCAGACTTTAGGGCATGAATTTACTGTAGTTTTACATTAGCCGTCATGGTCTAAATGTGATTCATGCGGCGGAGGCGACCAGTTTCAATGTTAAGTCAACGGGACAGTCGCGAGTTGAGGAGATCTGTGAATTGAGCGATGAACGGTGGACTGGCAGCAGCTCGATTTGAGAGGCATGAATTGAATGGCAGAGCCAAAATGTAAATCTCTGAAGTTTGACAGGTCGCTGCATCACATCTACCAATCAGGAATTCAGCTTTGGGTACATGACTTTTTCAGTGACTCAAACAGCAGGGACAATATTAATCAATACAAGTGTTTTTGTCCTGAAATCCATTTAGTTCCTTAACTCGCTGGGCCCGTGGAGTTACCAGGGATAGTGAAAATGAGATACACCCTGGACAGATTGCTAGCCTATTGCAGCGGCTCTCTGGCTGCAGGCACCCAGCCTCCTTTAGTCCAGCGGAGCTCGCTCAGTAGATATGCCGGCAGACAGACAGCAGCTGCGGGGTGTGGGGACTGCCTGCTCCTGCTTTCTGAACTTTCTGTCATTTTTCTTATTTTCATGGATACTGTAACTCCCTCTTTTATTTTTTCCTCCTCTTGGGTTGATCCGGGACACCTTTCAAACTCAGTCACAGAGACACAGAAACACATTGGAAACAGCTGTCATCCAATAAAAGTTATTTAAGGTTTAAGTTGATTTATTCTGGAATAATATTCCTGCCTGTTTAATATTCATAATTATGTTAAAAAGTTATGGTTTTGAAGTTTTAAAAATCTGCATTCTGCTAGCTTTTTGTACTATTTTGAAATTTATTAAGATTTGTTTTGGCTAATTTGGAGTTTAGCTAATATTTCAGCTACATTCTAGCTGTTTTGGCAAATTTAGGCTTTTTTCAGTTTATTTTTAAGTTTAGCTTTTTTTTTTAGGGACATGCTAGCTGTTTCAACAAATCTAAATTTGTTTTTTTTTTAAGGCTAATTTGGTATTTAGCTAATATTTTAGCTGGCTGTCAGCTTCAGTATCTTCAGCGGCCAAATTGAGCTTACAGCATTCACACTAGGATTATTGCTGGTAATGCTATTTATCTAAGTTCACAATTATGTTAAAAAGTTAAGGGTTTAAAAATGTTGTTTGTTCAGTAAATGTTTATCCTGTTCGGCCCGTGATCTATGGTGTATTTTGGATTTTGGCCCCTTGTGCGATTGAGTTTGACCCCTCTGGGATAAGGTAAGATTTTACTCTGAGGAAACATCCGTCTGTGCATGTGGGGGTGGAGGCCACAGTAACCACCACTGCCATTTAATCTCCTTTTGATTTGGCTGAAGAGTTTATCCATCAGCCTTCAGTGGTACTTGACCCAGACTTCTTATTTAGACCTGACAGAGGAGAGTTCTAGAGGGTTTAGTGGACGTTATTGAATTTCACTATTGTGGAGTGATCATGTTACCCTGTGCGGAGGAAACAGGCCTGCAGCAGAGTCTCTGGGGCAGATCTTTACTGGTTGGAACTTCAGTGTGTCTTATTTTCATGCAGTCTGTTCTCATATTTTCTCCCCATCTTCTCTTTGTTAAAGAAAACATATCCAAATGTCAAATATTAGAAAGTAGGAAACATCTTTCTGAAAGTGATGATATTGTTTTTTCAGCAGTTATAACATTATCATTTTAACTTATAAAGGGGGAAGCATCAATCTTTCCCACAAGACTGATTCCCGCTTTACGTGGACAGAAATATCTCATAGATGATTACTTTTTACTTGTATACTGGGGAAGTCCTGTCGACAGCTCATTACAGCACCTTGCAAAGATGCATTTTCCTGAACTTGACGTCTCTGACAGCATCTTTCTGCTTGGTGACTCGCTGTCAATGAGAGTAGAGAGAACAGTGATGTGATTGCCTCAAATTTTCAAAGAGCTCCTTATTATTTAAAAGCAGCACCCTGGCTGGGAAAAGGGCCGAAGCCAATTATCGGCACAGGCAGTCAGGGAAGTATCTGAGCAGTCCAGACTAAGTTGGTGGATTTCTTTGCCAGAAGATTTCTACCTGAATCTAAGGTAGATTAAGTGTCCAGCTCTCTTAGAGAAACACTTGATGCTGACAGCCTGGACTCATTTCTTGTGGCTGGAGCCTCATGTAGAGTGACTGGATGGAACCTGTAAGGTAGAGGATCTGGAGTGTTTTAGGACGGTTTCTCTGGCTGGTTTGAGTCAAAGGAAAATAGTTTTAGATTATTAAACTTGTTGGAATGTAATCCCAAACACCAGTTACTTCCTGTATTTTTTGTGTCTTTTATTTTGAAATCCGTTCTTATTTCCTGTTTGTTTGGTGATGATGAGTTTCTTGATGTGGGTGTGTCTTAATAAATAGGGCAATCACCCTCTCAGCTGTGACTGTGGCTGAGAGTGGAATCAGACAATTGTTTGAGAGTGATTTCATCAGTGAGATTGAGAACTTTAATGCGGTGCTCAGTAGTCCAGGTTCCATGCAATGCCGTTGTGACATTAAGAACCCGCCAACTAAACTGATTCTATAAACTAGGGATGTTAAAATGACTCGATTTATATTCCATACAATCTAATCTGTCTGAGGCAAGTTGTTAATCAAATCATTTCAAAATTAGATAAAATCAAAAATTTAACCTTGATTGAGATACAATAGGTTCATTTTACTATTACGTAAAAACAATCAATATTCTAATAAAAGAATAAAGTATCCATCTATTTTCTTAGTCCACTATATCCTCTTCAGGGTCATGAGGTTGCTGGAGCCTGTCCTGGTTACTCTTTGGGGAAAGGTGGGGTACATCCTGGATGGGTCACTAGTCTCACACAGGGAACATAATTACACCTAGGGACAATTTGTATCACATCTGTCAAAGTCAAGGCCCGGGGGCAGCCTGGTGTGAATCCAGCTCACGTGAAATCATTGATGTCAAATATCTCAAGAAATAGAAAAGGTGCACAAAGGAGGCCAATTGATGTAACACACCTGTCAAAGTCAAGGCCCGGGGGCCGGATCCGGCCCTCCACATAATTCTATCCGGGACTCCAGATCATTTTATTTTATTGTTATTAATGACCCGATGTTATCTTGCACTTATTTCTAATTTGTATAATTTTGACAAAATATGTTTTTATGGAGAGTAAAATATTGAAAGTTATTTAAGGTTTAAGTTGATTTATTTTGGAATAATAGTCCTGCTTTTTTATTATTCATAATTACATTAGAAGTTACGCTTTTGAGGTTTAAAAATTTTCATTTTTTTGATTATTTTGGCATTTACTAGATTTTTTAAGCTGTTTTGGAGTTTAGCTAATATTTCAGCTACACGCTAGCTGTTTTGGCTAATTTAGGCTTTTTAAAGATATTTTGAAGTTTGGTTATTTTTTTCAGTTTCATTTATTTTGCTTTGTTCAGGCTAATTTGGCATTTAGCTAATATTTTAGCTGGCTATCAGCTTCAGTGTTATCATCTGTTAACTTCATCTATCAGCTTCAGTGTTTTCAACTATCAATTTCAGCATCTTCAACTATCAGCACTAGCATCTTCAGGGGCCAAATTCATCTTACAGCATTCACACTAGCATTATCACAGGTAATGCTATATATCTAGTTCATTATTATTTTCAAACATTACTGTTTTAGAGTGTTCAATAAATGTGTATCCTGTTCGGTCTGTGACCTAAGGTGTTTTTTGGATTTTGGCCCGTTGTGAGATTGAGTTTGACACCCTGATTTAGAGTAACCAATTACCCTATGAAGCATGTTTTTGGTCTTTGAGAGAAAGCTGGAGCCCCTGGAGAAAACCCACACCTGCAGGAGGAGATCTCCTAAACTCCACACAGGAAGATCCAGCTGGGATTTGAACCAGGAACTTCTCACTGCGTGGTAAATACACTAACCATTGCTCCAACATGCAGCCCTAAAAAAAAAAAAAGTATTCAGAGCTGGTCTTTTTTAATCAAGCATGTAAGGTTTTGATATAATGATCCACCATAAAAGTTTGAAATATTCCAGAGAAGATGCTTCCCTGCAACATTGCAGGGATTTTGGTTCACCTGCACATTAAACAGAGCGTGCAGGTAACAACATTTCTGCTCTGTTTGGCATAAATAATGGGGTCTTCCAGGGAGGACCGCTATCACCTGTTCATTTTAATTTGGACATGAATACTTGTCTGATCAATTAAACAATGTAAGAGTGGCTTCATGCTTGACAGTCCCGTAATCAATCATCATATGTATGCTCATGATTTGGATGTTAATGAGAACAATCCAAAACCAAAGTGTTAAGACGGACAACAGATGCAGAATGATTACAAAGAAAAAGGTGCTTGTTGTGTCATGATTTTGTTTATTCAGAAGAGAAAATGGATTTTTGGCAGCTTCAGTTTAGGGGTAGAGCTGTTGTTTCCCAGTTGGAGGGTTTAGTGAGACCTTATACTAACTTTATTCACTGAATTAATGCTCAGGAATATTGTTAGAGTTTTACTGGTCTAGATGCATGAAGGCCTCTGACCATGCGGACCTTTGTTTCCCCAAACTGCAGCAACACTCAAACAAGGCTTTTATCAAGAACTGGACCCAAAATGGAGGAGGCCTGGCTTGGTGACAGAAACTAAAGTACTTACTAAATGAACTGAAACATGACAAAACCATAAGATGGACAAAGGGGAGTTAAAACAGACCAGAGAACCTGACAAAGATGAACTGAGAACCAGACACTTAAATACACTGAGGATAAGTGACAGAAATGAAAACAGCTGTGGATCATCAACATGAACCAGGAGGGACTCCAAACATGACCAAAACCAAGAAAACAACTGAACTGAAGCACATCATTTTTACAGATTTATTCCACTACAACAAGGATCAGAAACCTTGGGACCACTGAAGGCAGAGTCTGCGCCGTATGGAGTTCCATTTGTGCCAAAAATATGTTTTTGCGTCCACTGTCTGTATCTTTGGTCCATTATCTTTGTCTATTGAACAAGTTTATTGAGCATTTGTTTATGTCTATGAACTTCTAAGCAATATCTTCTGTTTCTTGTGAAACGACAGGAGCTAACGATGCTAGCAACTGTGGCTAAGAACTTTACTGATGACCAGATCCAACGACAAAAGCAAATGCAAAGATTTAAACATAAAAAAAATGAAACATCACAAAGTAAATACAAAAAGAAGCATGGACATGCAGAAGATATTGCTTAGTAGATATTGAACTTTCATATTAAGGCGGGGGCTGCAAAATATCAACTTGGGGGCCGCAAATGCCCCACGGGCCGCCAGTTTAAACCCCTGCATTACAACAACAATAAAACTCATAAGTTTGAAACAAAAGTTTGTACATCAGTAAACAATATATAGTGAATTTTTTTGTACCGTTCTCAACTTGTGTATTCTTGACATTGTGCTTTTTTTTAAACGTACTTTTATTTATGTGGACTATGAGTCCAGAATAAATTCTATCTATTACTTTGTTAAATACTTAAGTGAACAACCACAACATTTGGATTTTTAGCTTCACTATTGTAATTGAGGATTTCTCTTTCAACCAAACATGATCCTGATTTAGTTCCATAATTTGCACACCGATTGTATTTATTTTCTGTTTATGATTGCATCCAAAGTTCAACTGAAATGAACTGTAGCCATGAACATTAACAGGATTTTAAAAACAATGAGGTCAGGGCGCCAACTTCTTCCCACCACCTCCTGGGGGGGTTTACTCAGAGTGGAAAAAAAGCTGCATACATCCGAGCTGGTACCAGTAAAGCCCCCAGGAGTTAAGATTTACATTTAGTCACTTAGCAGAAGCTTTTAACCAAAGCGACTTACAAATGAGGTGCATATCAAGCGTAAACTAGGTCAGAGTCGACACATTCTAAGCTAAGCGCTGCAGGAAAATGTTCCAGTGCAAGAAAAGTGTGGATGGGATCATTTTTAAAATACATAATAGGATGTAAAAGAAGTCAGTTTTTAACCGGTAGATTAAATATGTGGACTAAGGTAGCTGTGCTGCAGAGTATAGTTCACTCCAGAGCTGAAGAGTTTGTTTTAACTGCTATGTTGCTGTCTGGTTCAGGGACCACCTGCAGGGGGGTCAAACTCAGTCGCACAAGGGGCCAAAATCCAAAACACACCTTAGGTTGCTGCCCAAACTAGATAAACATTTGTTGAACACTCTAAAACTACATTTCTAAAACTTTTAAACTTTAACTTTTTAACATAATTATGAACCAGATATATAGCATTACCTTCAATAATGCTAGTGTGAATGCTGTAAGCTGAATTTGGCCGCTGAATATGCTGAAATTGATAGCTGAAAACGCTTTAGCTGATAGCCTACTAAAATATCAGCAAAATACCAAAGTAGCCCATAAAAAATAACAGCTAAACTTCAAAATAGTCTAAAATACTTTTAGAAAAAGCCTTAATTTACCAAAACAGCTAGCTTCTAAATATTAGCTTAGCTCCAAAACAGCCTAAAAAAAAAACAAAAAACAAATCCAAAATATCTAAAATAGCTAGCATGTAGATGAAATATTAAGCGTGTTTAAGATGACCAAGGCGGACCCGGCACTGCGCAGATCGCCTGCAGTGCGGTGTATGCCGGTTAGTTAGACATCGCCGACGTCAAATGTGCGCCATCACGAAGTTTCGCTGGAAAAGGGCGGGTTCAAGGCGCTTTCCTTAGCCAGTGTAGCGAGAAAATAGGTACTGTGCTTGCTTCAATGTGCCTTGAGGACTACAAAACAATGCATTGTGGGAAACGGTGTCCTGAAAGTTTATGTAGTTTAACGTGACGTTGATCTGGAATAACTGGCGCTATGAAGGACATTGATGCATTTTTTTATTCTTTTTGGAAGGTAGTGAATCATCTGTGGTTATGTGTGTTATTGTTGTCTTTAAAATTAACTTTAATGTTTTTAAATTTATCAGTGCACATTAAATTCATCCAGCTGCCATTTTGTTATCTGTTTCACTCTGACAGATGTTAAAAATAATATAAAATACACAACAGCACAGATGATACTAAGGAGGATAGGCTTATTAAAATTCAACCGAAAGTTAAGGACAACCCCCGGCTCCTTGTTCTCGTACAGTCTCGCTGTTCGCCTTCATCTCAGGCACCTTTCTCCGCCCCCAGCAGCAGCAGCTTGGTCTCGCCAACGATGCAGCCAAGGCGCTGGGTGAACTCAAACACACCTATTACCCCGGGCTTACACCGCTAGCGTTACGGCTCCGATGCGTGCGCCGCAGTCTTTTCCTAACATTAAAAGTGTGAGAGAAACTCCCACTACAGGCGTTCACGTCCTGCGTCTGCAGACTGACCTCTGCGTCGCTGCGAATCCTTTTCGTTTGGTTCAAATTTTGACGGACGCCGCAGCTGATCGTCATCACTTTCTGTGAAGTTGGGGCTATTCACGACTTAAACCGGAAACCACGCGAGCGAATGTGAAGTGCATCCTGTATATTTTCAAAATAAAACAAACTTTCAGCTGAACTCGCCGGTTTCAGCGTGTCGTAAACATTACGTAATTTTCGGGTTACTCAAAGTGTGTTGCAGCACAGCGTTGTCAGTCATAACCATGGATGACGAGAAGCTGATCATACAGATCCAGCACCACTCTGTCCTTTCTACGCAGACAAAGAAGTGTTCTAAAATGACTGGAGAATGAGGATTTTGCTTCATGTATCATTTGCGAGATATCACATGATTCAACGTGCGTTCGCAATCTCGCGAGATCGACAGTAGAGTCTGTGGCTGGAGCAGCAGCTGGTGTAAGCCATCGGCTGTAGTTAGTCCACCCCCGCAATGCAACAGAGCCGTGACGCTAGCGGTGTGAGCCCGGGGTTAGCCTAAAAAATGTAGTAAATGCCAAAATAGTCCAAACCACAAGTATTGTTTTTATTGCTTTCCTTTACACCCCGCCCCCTTATGCACTGTCATGAGCTAAGACACACAGGTTGCAACCAGTCGTTGATGTAAAAATAAAACAAGATTTCAAATCATCTGTGGGACAGTGCACCTTAAATTAACCCAAGGGCTATTTTTCATCTATTGTCTGCGGACATACGCTAAAAATGAATGTGAAATACATAACAGTAAAGATCATACTACGGAGGAGGGGCCTTTCAAAATTCATTCAATGTGAAGGACACCCCCGACCCTCCTGTTCTCGTACAGTCTCGCCTTTTCTCCGCCCCGCCTGCAGCTGCCTGGTCTCGCCAACGATCCAGGCGAGCCACAAGTGATCTTAAACACACCTATCAAAACCCTGGTATCACATGTTTGACAGGCAGTGAGCAGCGAATTTGCCGCGCAGTGAAAGAGTGGCTGGCCACCATTTTGTGGCGCTCTGATTTATTGGGAACAGCCAGCACGTCAAACTTTGACACGGAGGTCCGAACCACGCGTCAATATGTGACATGGGAATGAAATGTATTGATTGGAGAAGATATAGGCATTGTTTTTTATTACTGAAATACCGAAATTGGCACAGATTAGGAACCGAAACCAAAGAACAACGTCAGTACTGGAACCACATAAAACCCAATCGGTGCCCAACCCTAGCTATGAGCTTCAGTGTTGTTAGCTATTAATTTCAGCATCTATACTTATCAGCACTAGCATCTTCAATGACCAAATTCAGCTTACAGCATTCATACTAGCATTATCACAGGGAATGCTATATTTCTAGTTCATAATTATGTTGAAAAGTTATGGTTTAAAGTTTCAAAAATATAGTTTTATAGTGTTCAGTAAATGTTTATCTTATTCCGCCCACGATCTAATGTGTGTTTTGGATTTTGGCCCCTTGTGTGATTCACTTTGACACCCCTGATATACTGTATGTAGAAGGGTTAGCACAAATTTTAGCCCAGGTCTGAAGGGGTTAAGTGTAATCTAAATGCTATATTTGATATTTTTGGTGTAATAAAGTACATTTCTCATTTAGCAAAGTCAAATGGAGCTAACGTCAGCCTGAGTCTGGATAACATCATGTTTCTAAACCGTTGTTTCTTAGGTAACCATCTTTGATGTTAAGTGTTAGCTTTTAGGTCTAAATGCAGTCCTGAGAGCAGAGACTTGCTTCCTGTCATGACTAATTAGCCCAATTAGCTTACAGCATCTTGATGTGATGCAGCTGCACCTATTAGGCGGTCAGAGCGCCAGACTCACGTGTGGATTTAAATGTGTTTAAATATACATGGGGAGGAGGGAAACAGGCGCCTGCACTGCAGCGAACTGTGGTCAAGCCTCACAGAGAAGGATCTGAACGCAGCTCCGCAGGCTCTCAGCCAATCCCAACAGTCATGTGATGTTGTGAACATTTTAATGAATATTTTACTTATATTCTTTCTGCTTTTATCAATATTGAAACATTATTTTACCAGCTGACTTGACTTTTCCCGAGTTAATTATAAAGGTTTAAAATATTTAAATCTGGTGGGTTGCTGTATATTACGTTAGATGAAATCCAATTTGAAGCTTATTAAGAAATGTGTGTTACAAAGAACTTTGGTTGGATTCCTCCTCACAGAGCTTTAATTGCATTTCCAATACTGCTAAATGTATTTGCCTTTGTCTTCGTCATGGGACTGAGGCTTCACCCCCTGTGCCATCTGCTGTGTGCGAGACACAAACTGAAAATCCAATCCCGCTGCTGCAGCAATGTGTCAGCCGAACTTCTCCAGTTCATTTCCCGCACAAATTTTGGATAGTGTATGTTGTTTAAACAGATAACCGAGAGCTCCTTTTAAAATTGGAAGCCCCTTGCTTTTTTAGGCTCAAGTTAATTTGTCTCGGGTCTTGTGAGAGCTGAGACAAATGGAAACCAGCGATTAGAAGGTTATATGGTGCATAAAATAATGAAAGCCATCTGTTTCCTGTATGACATTTCCATTTGAAGAGACCATTGAGCAGCTTTAAAATAAAAGCAATCCTTCAGCTGAAATGCTCCACAGAAGGAACAACAATTCATTGCTGCACTGCTGCAGCTGACATCAATGCCACGGATTCCAGATAGTGGCACACATGCCATTAGACGACCCTCGCTCAGCTGACTGAGGGCCACAATTAGCCAACAATAGGCATCCTCAGTCAATTGCACCTTGCAGTGGAAAAAGGAGAACATAAGAGGTTAATTATCCCTTTGCAGTATTGACTGGTGTTTCTCGCTCCCTCCTAATTAGAGTGATTGATTTGGCGCTGAGATGGAGTGAGAGATAAATGATAAGCTTGACCCTTGATTCCCCTGAGGATTCAGACACTTGCAGGACTCCCGTGTTGGTTTCTCTTCACTCTGCTTCCTCTTTTTTGACAAATGAAATAGCTACTGATTTATTATTTTCCGTCTTACTTGTGTTTGATGAAATTTTGCTGCCAATCAAATGCTGGAACCTTCCAACTCGACATGCTATTTATCCATGACAGGAAGATGTGCTGTAATTCATGGTTTGCCTCATGTATTTTCCTTGATGGGCTGCTTGCAGAAAGTGGCGTAAAAGGTCATTTTCCCTTTGGCTGAAAAAAAAAAAGATACCTCTTCAAGCTGTCACGTTTCATCGATGGGCGCCTGGCCGGGAATAAAAACGGCAGAAACACTTGCATCCTTCGGTGGACGCTTTCTATGAGGGCTGGCTGTGCTTGGCTTCACAGGTGACACCGTAGCTGTGAGAGCGAGGCAGGCAAAGCGGAATAGCAGACCTAATTGAAATCCCTCCTCGGTGACAGAGGAGACGGAGCTGTAAAAAAGACCCGTAATTACTGAGGCCACTAATGAGACCTAATTAGGTCAAATGGCGATGTCTCTGCTAACACTCTGCTCAGAGAGATGTGGTTAGGGACAAAAGTGTGGAGCAACTGTAAAGGCCCGCTGCTCATCACTATAATGGTCTGCAGTTTTAAATGACTTGGTCAATATCGGTAACAAGTAATGTACTTGAGGGGAGCGTGTGGGCACGCCGTTCACATGGAACGAGGTGGGAGTGTATGAAGTAGCTCTTTGAGACATAAAAGCTGATCACATGGCGGCATAAGTGGAGCACAGAAACAAGACATCCTCGTTCTTGAGAAAAGATAACTGAAATGTTGAAGTTCAGCTGGAAAAAAAGAGCTGTAGTCTGAAGGTGAATCATGTAGACCAGGAGTGTTAAACTCAATCGAACAGGGGGACAAAATCCAAAGCACACTTTAGGTACCAGGCAGAACAGGATAAACATTTATTGAACGCAATAAAACAACATTTTTAAAAGTAACTTTTTAACATATTTATGAACTAGATATATAATTATGATAATGCTAGTGTGAATGCTGTAAGCTGAATTTGGCTGCTGAAGATTCTAGTACCGATAGCTGAAAATGCTGAAGTTGATAGCCATCTAAAATATTAGCTATTCCCAAATTAGCCTGAAAAAAGAATCTTAGGTTAGCCAAAACAGCTAGCATGTAGCTGAAATATTACCTAAACTCCAAAAAAGCCTAAAAAATCTTAGTAAATGCCAAAATAGTCCAGAAAGCTAACAGAATGCAAATTACAGTAAATCAAAGAACATAAACACTGGAGCTCCAGTGTTAGAGGGTTAAAGTCGGAGTGAAAGGTAGAGTTACAAATACCTGAATTATTACAAGATTACCACATAAAATTGTTTTTCAGTGGAGAATATTATTTAGATGTCTTTCATTTGAATCAAAGTCTAATAAAGATAAATACTAAACCATTACTTTCACTTTGAGGCACCAATCAAAACAGCAGTTTGAATTGCATCACAGGCTTAGATTGGGTGATCAAACCATCAAATGGTGACCTCTGGCTGGATTTCCAAAGTTCATACAAAAGGGAGTAGAAGAAACCATTCTCTATGTCAGAAGTCTCCAACCTTTTTCAATTTACCGGTCGATCTTAGTTCCAGTACTCACCCATGGTCATGAGCTCTGGGTCGTGACCGAAAGAACGAGATGCCGACTACATGCGGCTGAAATGAGTTTTCTCCAGAGGGTGGCTGGGCGCTCCCTTAGAAATAGGGTGAGAGCTCAAAGTAGAGCCGCTACTCCTTCACATTGTTGGGAAGGAAGGGAAGTCTAGGCATCTTTGCTTAGACTGCTACCCCTACAACCTGATCCCAGATGAGTGGAAGAAGACGGACGGACGGATGGATGAAACCAATAACTGTCAAATTGGAAGCTAAAAAAAAATCAGACGCCAACTTCTGCCTTGTCTTACTTTCAAGGAGAAATGTATAGATACAAAAATAAATAAACAGTTACTAAAACTGGTATTTTCTAAATAAAATGATGAATGGCATCTACTATTTAATCTGGTAGATGAAAATCCTGCATTACTACTGTTGTGTTACAATAAATCCATTTTTGGAGAAAAGACTCCTGGTTTTTGGCAGTTAAATTACTTTTATTTTTAGGGCATATCACTGGATCTTTTCTGCATAAACTTTCCAAATGTTTGTCTTTTGTTAACTTTGCTAGCTTGGGGATTTTGATTTAGTGGTCGTTCCAGCTGGTTTAAGAAAGTAGTGGATGGTAGGTTTTCAGTACGGCACCAAGAGAGTTGACATGTGTCAAAGAATGAGAATGGTGGAGAATCCAGTAGTTTTCCAAAATAAAACTTCATTTAAAATCAAATTATAAATAAAACATAAACAATGAAGGTCATGTTTTTTTCTGTGTCTCATGGACCAGTACCCGACCACCGCTCTGTATTAAGGATATATTCCTAACATTTAAATGTTCCTACATAACACCCCTACTGTGGTGAACTTTATGCAAGACATTCAAAAGAAAATGTCAAAACCTGATAGATGTTGGACCCAAAACCCAAGAGACCGGGCTCAAAGGCAGTAGTAAAACACGAAACATGAACAAACTATGTGACAGGGTTGAAAAAAGGGAAGAAGATGAAAAATGAGATGAAGTAGACAAGGAGGAACTGAAAACGAAATACTCTGAGGATCAATTCCTTGAATAAAGACAGCTGTGGATACTTGACAACATGAACCTGGTGTGACTGACAAGGGGAGTACCTGAAACAAAAACAAATATCTTTCTTTTACTCAAAAGACAGATTCCAAAAGCTCAAAAACATCCCAGCAGATGGGTGTGAGAGAGCAGAAACATGGCTGGAGACGTCCTGGTGGGGCTCAGGTCATTTGATTTTGTCACATGCAGTGTGAACACGGCGTTTCAGTCACTTTTACTTCTGCACAGACCGCACCCCAAGTTCAGGGAAACATTTCTTCTTGTTTAAGTTCAATTCTTCTTTTTTTTCGCAGGATAAACATGGAATTAAATATTACTTGCAGTAAATGTGCCAACAAAGTCAAATTTTGAAGACAAACATCGTACTTCTACTATTTGACCTTAGGCTTGGTTTATAGTTAGCATTATCTATGGCTTAAAACAGAGAGTCAAGGTCAAGACTGTAAAGATATGGGCTCATGAATTGTTAAGAAAAAATAAAATAATGTAATTCCAAAAGAAAATGCACACATTTTATTTTCTCACTTTGGAGTCTAAACTTGCCAGAAGCTGTTAAAACTCAGTGAGATCCTAAAATCTCACTTAAATCCTTACCCTCGGGCAGCATTTATCTGGGTTGCAACTGCTGGGACAAATTGTTGATCAGATTTTTGAAGCAGTTTCTGACATGTCTTCAGTGTTTGCAGGAGTTCCTAATTACCTAGTGGCCATTGAAAAACCTCACCCTTACACTCCTTGAGTTCTGAGAGATCCACACTATTTTCACAGCAGATGCCTCTAAATCAGGAGTGGGGAGCTCCGGACCTCAGGGACTTGTATGTCCGGATATTTTCCAGACTTCGTATCAGCTGATTGCCTGGATCAAGTGTGTATAGCCAATTAGAACACACCAGGACAGGAGATGTTGGAACACAAACAAGAATGTGGCCCTCGGTTCGCATCGCTGCTCCAAATGGTCACATAGATGCCCCTCGTGTCCTGACACCCACAACATCTGTACTGTAGTTTCTCTCAGGAAGAGAGAGGAAATTCTGTTAAATGAATTCCTAAATGAAAATCTGACATTTTTGATTCACAAGTGTTCTACAGTAGGTTCAGGATGATAACCCCAGGCAACTTTTGGTCCAAATTTCACCAGATATCATTCATGAATACTAATCAAAGACATGGCAAAAGGAAATTGTCAGTAATTTGAATATTTCTTCCTTCATGATGTTCAACTTTTTGGTTGAATTCGTATGTACAGGTGTGGCAACCCCTGTTTTTCCCAGACTAGAATCCGTTTATGGATATTCAGACTGAATGTGGGGCTTGCTCTGCACTGAACCTCTAGCCAGGATGAAGAATGCAGAAGAGTCAGGAGAAATGAGTAGAAGCAATTACCTGGATGCAGAAATCTTTAGAGCTCTTAGTTTCTGACATTTCTTTTTGGGCCTCACACAGGCTATCACAGCATGGAGATCTCCTCACTCTGTCTGTTTTTACAAACAATTCTCAGCCCTTTTATTTCCTGGGACCTACCATCTCACTTTATTGGGAGGGGTTTTAGCACTTTCCCAGGGGGGCTATTTGGTTAATCTGAGCGGAAAAATAAGTAAACAAACAACATAAACATAAATTTATCGTAATTAAAAAAAACAAAAAAAAAAAAAAAAAAGTACATACAACACCCAGAAAAAAGGCAAAATAAAGCACCAAAGCTAGTCCATGATTCTGCTCCTCCTCCTCTTAGCAGATGGTTCAGTCCAATGGTAAGCGGTCAATAAGCTCCAGCTGATCCTCTCCTGGTTTGTCTCCTTGTGTGCACCCGAGTGGACTTCCTGTAGAGGTCAGCCTTGGATGAAAGAAGGGACAGCTGGCAGGAAATAGACTTAACAGAAAACTAAATAATGCCCATGCTGATTACCTGACCTTTTCTCTCAGTGAGGGTGGAGGGACAGCATCCTCACACTGAAACTTTGTTCCACATAACTGGGTGAAACAAACTTTAGGCGGATCAAATGTGTCCAGTCTGAATACACCGGAGGATGTTCATGGTTCTATTTGTCAACAATTGAATAGGATTAAGAATTTATTGCCATTTGTCAGAGGTGGGACCAAGTCATCATTTTGCAAGTCCAAGTCAAGTCCCAAGTCTTTGTCCTCAAGTCAGAGTCAAGTCCCAAGTCAAAAGCACTCAAGTCTCAAGTCGAGTCACAAGTCCTACTATTAATGTTTCAAGTCATTTCAAGTCATTTAAAAAACAATGTAATATTAATTACACAGATCATGTTTGCTTTTAAGAACTGTATTTTGCAAGCATTTTAGCTAAATTCCCACTGAGTTGATGCATCTCCACTTCATAAATCCTAAATAATTTCTCTATAACAAAAACACTGTTAATCACATTTGAAATGTGGTAAGATGGAGACAGCAGGGAACCAGGGTAGTCTGGATATTTAAGGGGTCATACCATGATTTTCTTAAGCCTTTCAGAGTGAACTATATCCATATATATGATCATAGATCGCATTTGGAACACTAAAAACACATTTATGAAATACTACCACTTATTTTCTTCAGTTTTTGTCCTACCCGGAAGTAAAACAACTCAATTCCTGAGGCTCCGCCTGCTGCTGCGTGTGGCTGCTGCCCATTTGATTTCATTCTAGAGCCAGGAGAGTGTATTCGTTTTTTCCTTAAAAAAAAAAAAAATCAATTTTTTCAAAGATGGATGCACATACCATATACTGTATCTGCCCTTAGTGAGCCCAGCCCTCGCTACACTTCTTCACAACAAAAATACACTCGACGACTGTGCCCAATGGGGGGTCTTAAAGGAGCCCCGCATCTAAAGTAACAAACTGTTTGAGCTGGAACTTATTGAAGACAGGACACAACTGGAAGAAGATATACGATATTCTGCATCTAAAATGAAAGTGTTTTTTGCCGATCATCATTAGCTCTGTGGAGAAATTGGGTGTTGGTGTTAGACTGGGGGCGGAGCTATCAGAGCAGACGCTTCCTAAAAGGGGCGGTCTCACTCTGTGACATCCAATCATGAGGCTCGTTTTCGTGGGTATGGGAGGGGCTGCTGCTAACAGCGCAGTTTGTAGAGGATAACTCAGAAATGAATGAGTGAATCAAAATACCACTTTGGAGTTCTTTATATGAGGAATGAACATTAAAATACACATAAAAGCTCAAAAAGTTGGTTTTTCATGGTATGGTCCCTTTGAATCCCCTCACTACAGACCAGTGATGTGCACTTAAGCTTGTGGGTGATGAGGTACTGACTCTCTCAGTCTAAATTAATAAACCACTATAATTATCAACTTATGATTCTGTTTCATATCAGCATGTTTTTTATAAACAGAGCGGATAAAAGAAGAAGAACTGAGGAAGAACATAAAATGCAGAGTGGTTTAGTTTGACTCCAAAAAACAAAACAAAATATATGAATAGTATATCTAGGTTTATGTTTAACATTTCTGTTGTGAAATTATTTTTTTATATTTAGAAAGTGACTATTCACATGAAATTTTATATATAAATATATATTGCAAAGCTATGCATATACTACTTTGTTCACGCTGTACTTGAACAGGAAATACTCTGAATACAGAGATTATGAGTATATTCATGATTAAATTCATTAGAATCAAATAAATTGTATTTATGGTGGACAAATCTCTTTTTTATATAACAGGTGAAAGACTAAATTAAAGACATGCAAACTAAAAACTCTTAAAGCAGTAAATGTAGATATTTTGTCAATGAAAAAAGGAAGGAACAGCAAATATTGAAGAGGGAATGTGACCCCCAGAGAAAGAGGATGTTTTTTTTCTCTGAAACACACCACAAAGCATAAAGCAGCAAAAGTAGTGAACCGAAAAAAGGGAAAGAAAACACCCTCATGCAGCATCTCCGTGAATTCTATGATAAGTTTGCTGGATTTCTATCAGAAAACAACCGAGCCCGCTCCCCAGCAGCCCTGCTGTCCCACTATGATCGCTCGCGTCCCGCCCAGATCCCAGGTAAAGATCTGAGTGGTGGAAATGTCCAAATCACCTGTTGTCACTCTGTGATTATACTGAGCTGCACGGTGTCACAATGTACCGCTAACAGAGTTTACAGTCTCATTCATTGAACTGCGGCTAGTGGTTAGCCGCTAAGCTAGCGTCAGCTTTCACTCAGAACTTACTTGATGTTGCTGCTCCTACAGTCAGATGAAGTTGGTTGTTGTTGAATCTCTGTGAGTAATCCTTTAATCCACATGCTCTGCGAACTGCAAACCGTTTGTTGTTGACGATCTATAAACTTTTATGCTAGAAGTAAAAACACCGGCAGGAACTCGCGGTTTTAAAGGGGAGGCGGGGCTTTGTTTTTCTGCAATTTGATTGGTTGGACTATCACATCAATCAAACGTGGCTCTAATTTGATTGGATGTTTGGGCCGACACACGGATGTAAACATACACGGACAGAGGACCGTGGCGCGCGGTTTTTTGTCGATATACTTTATAATATACTTTATAATCCGTGGATTTAGGGGAAAAATAGCAAGTCTTTCCGAGTCAGAGGGCTAAAGTCCGAGTCAAGTCACAAGTTATGTACATCAAAGTCCGAGTCAAGTCACGAGTCAGAGGTAGGAAAGTCCAAGTCGAGTCTAAAGTCATCAAATTCATGACTCCAGTCTGACTCGAGTCCAAGTCATGTGACTCGAGTCCCCACCTCTGCCATTTGTACATATAGTGTTAAAGGTTCAGAAACGAGCACATTGGAATTAGTGTCAAAATGGAGTGGAGTCGAACAAAGAAATACTCAGAATACTGTCCTTCCATCATCAGAAAAAACACAAGAACATGTTAAAAACCCCATAAAAACAATTTTCATCAGAGTGGGTCTTTAAGGCTTTTGTTCATCAGAGACAAAAGGGTTTTCAAAGCTTTGAACTAAATCATTCATCTTTTTTTTTTAATCTGCAAGAAACTAATGATTGGAAAGTTGTTGAACTCTAATTTTCGCATAATTTTGTTTGTAAATGTGATTTTTAAAAGATTGTTTCCACTGAGAAAGTTTGCACGGTAGGGTAGCAGCACTCACGCAGCAGCAGGTTATGACAGGTTAAAGAACAAACTTAAAGCACTAACAGCCTTTATGTAACATAATCAGACAAGTGTTGCTTTATTAGAAAATGTGAAACCAAAGTGGAAGCATCACAGGCCCAGCTTTGGAAAGCACTAATGGGTTTCTACAGAGTGCTTAAGGATAATGACCTATTCAACGCTCCAACCATTTAAGTGATCTCCGGTTAATTGGGTGGAAACCTCAATCATCATCGCTATTTTCTTCCCATCTGACCCTGCTCACTTCCTTTTTTCCATTACAGGACTTTTAGCTTCACTCTGTCCTGCTTGCTAAGAAAGTTGTCTTGAAGTTACACACACAGGAACAGATTTTGCTGTTAATTTTTCCCTTAATTAGGTGCTTTTCCTGACCATTTACTTCTTAATAAATAGACACATGATTTCATGAAATGCTATTAAAGTTGATCCATTTATCATTTGGTTTACTTTAGAAACATCTGTCAAATTAGTGATGTTGTCTGGGTTCACATTATTGTCTCTTACATAAAACTACATTTAAAAATCAAATGTATTTTTCTGTATTTCAGTATATCTCCTCTCCTCTGTCACAATCATCCTTGTTGTTGCCATATCTGGTGAAGCATTTTAATGCAGAAAATTGGTAATTTCCTAAAATGAGCAGCTTTTTCCACATATTAATTGGCCAGTCTATTCAAAGGAAAAGCAACAACTTAGTGCCGTCAAGGGATGCCAATGAAAAGAGTCTTTTAAGATTATAGGATGTCATTTGTTTTACAACATTAGCCAAGCATAAATCTTCAAAACAAAGAAAGAGAAGTTCATTCGTAAAATCACAAATTATGTCACAATCCTTACATCATAAATCAAAGTTTTGATTTTTACTGGGTTGTATGTTGGTAAGAGTCTGGCGATATGATATGTATCGCAATACACGTGTCACGATACAATAGTATCACAATATATCGCAAGACTGTACCAGAGAAAATATTTCCCTTCTTTTCACTTTTTCTGAACTATGACTTAATAAAAACTTAAGTTGAAATTTTTTTCAGCTTTCATACAAATTATATTGTAACACACATGTTTTAATGATCTCATACACAAGTTGCTTTGGAATTATTTAGGAAATATTCTTTTCAAGACTCAACTTTGTCTGATTATCAAAACTTAAAATGTTCAGCATTGGGAAAAAACTCACAAAGATTATTAATCAATCAAACTTTTTTTTTTATAAAAAGTACTTCTCGTACTGTGTTTTCGAAGCGCTTTACATTTGAAAACAAAAAAAAAAAACATTAGCAATCCATTAACACATACAACATATGACCCCAAACACAATGAATACTTATAAAATAACTTCTAAAACAAACATGTTAAATGTGTGTCTTACCAAATAATGACCTTGATCCATATGTATGGTTACGAAAATGACCCAGCTAAATGTTGCCAAACCAGTTAAACAGTTCAGGTACTTAAATAGCTTTCCAGATTTTCTGTTCAGTACTTGGTTCAGTACTCAACAACTGCAAGGGTGAGAGTTCACATAGGGTTTGCATCTATCACAAGATGGTTCTCGCAAGATCTTGTTTTCTTTGGGTGCGGTGTAAACCTGCTAACTAGCAGTCGGGGACTTAAAGGGTAACCAAACCTTAAATCAACTTTTTAGCTGGTGACCTTCACAAATGGGGCTTATTGGTCCTTGGCAAATTTTTGACAGTTTATAATAAATTTATTTAATTTCTGAAGGAGAAGGACTATCGGTTGGCCTCGAAGAGATTCTGGTAAACCATCCGGCGCCTCAGGAGGGGAAGCAGTTTTCTGCAGGTACCATTTTTTAAATGCAGGTGGGGATCTGCTGACCTCAACTGGGACATTGTCAGGCGGTGAAAGGAATACTTTGAGGATCTCCTCAGCCTCTGCTTCCCTTTGGGAGTATGGGGTCCGGGGAGCCTAACTGAGGGCTGTCAGGTCTCTGTACGACCGGAGCAGGAGCTTGGTTCCCAAAGCCAGCAGTAAGTCCGACCTGTTACCGGTGCATGTTGGACTCCGGCAGGGCTGCCCTTTATCACCGGTTCTGTTCATAGTCTTTATGGACAGAATTTCTAGGGACAGCCAGTGACCAGAGGGGATCTGGTTTGGGGACCACAGGATTTCATCTCTGCTCTTTGCAGATGATGTTGTTCTCTTGGCTCCATCAAGCCAGGACCTCCAGCATGTATTGGAGCGGTTTGCAGCCGAGTGTGAAACAACTGGGATGAGGGTCAGCACCGCTAAGTCTGAGGCCATGGTTCTAGACCAGAGAAATGTAGTTTGTCCTCTCAGTGGGTGGAGTGCTCCTGCCTCAGGTGGAGGAGTTTAAATATCTTGGGGTCTTGTTCACGAGTGATGAAAGATCAGAGCGTGAGATCAACAGGCAGATTGGAGCGGCGCCCACCATTTCGCTATCGAGCCAGAAAGCAAAACTCAATTTACCGGTCCATCTTCGTTACAGTACTCACCTATAGTCGTGAGCTCTGGATCGTGATCGAAAAAACAAGATCCCGACTACAAGCGGCCGAAATGAGTTTTCTCCGGAGGATGGCTGAGCTCTTCCTCAGAGATAGGGTGAGAAACTCGGTCACCCGGAGAGAGCTCCGAGTAGAACTGCTTCTCTTCCTCATTGATAGGATAGTTGAGGTGTCTTGGGCATCTGGTCCGGATGCCTCCTGAACGCCTCCTTGGAGAGGTATTCCGGGCATGTTCCACTGAGCGGAGACCCCGGGAAAGACCAAAGCCATCTCTTAGCTGGCCTGGGAACGCCTCGGGGTTCCCCAGAGTGTGGAGGCTGGTCCGCCTAGTAATCAGCCTCATTCCCGCCACCTGTTTTCCACAGCATTTAAGCCTCCACCTCCCATTCCTCCTCGCCAGAAGGTCACCCACGTTCTCGTGATCAAGTCAAGCAAAAACCTGTTTCTCGCCAAGCCTGCAACATTAGCAACGCCAAGCCTGCAACGCCAAGCCTGCAACGCCAGCCTCGCCAAGCCTGCAACGCCAGCCTCGCCAAGCCTGCAACGCCAGCCTCGTCCATACTAAGCAACCCTCCAAGCCCGCCTCTCTCTCTCGTCGTCCTGCCTGTTCCGCTCGCCCCTCTAACTGCCTGTTCGCCCTGCCTCTGCCATTCTCTCTCCACCAGCGAGGAGCGTCACGTGCTTGTGCCACTTCTCTCCGGCTTCACCTCAACGCTTCCCCGGAGTCGCTAAGCGTGAGTTGTTTACCTCACTGTCACCTCTACTTCTTCGGAGCCTGAACTCTAACTCTGCTTCTCATCCAGCAGTGCTCGCTAGCGCCATTCCTCCGAACTGGAGAGAGAGCCGTATTGCAGGATCATCGTAATAAAACTCTTTCATTGACTTCCCTCTGGTCCTGAGTCATTGCATCCTGGGGTACCCTCAAGTGTTCTCCCTAATTCCTGACACAGAGGAGATGGAGGAGATGGCCGGGGAGAGGGAAGTCTGGACATCTCTGCTTAGACTGCTGCCTCCGCAACTCGGTCCTGGATGAGCGGAAGAAGACGGATGGAAGGAATTCCTGAAAACATAATCAAAAATTGTCTGTGTGCTGCCTCCTACAGGTTGAAACAGGGTATTACATTTTAATATTGTAATTGGTCAAACCATTTAAGTCCCACTCATTTCAGAAGTCCCACATCATGATCTGCAGCTCCAGTAATGACAACAGTCCTGCCCCCCAGCCCCACCCCTCTCACTGGATTTTCACATTTCAGCTGTGGGTGGAGTCAGCCTCCAACTTCCCTGATTGGATACCCTTTAAGTGGAAAACAAAAGTAAGACACTAAACTACATTTTTGCTCATAAAGGAACATTAAAATATCGTCTTGGTATGAAGTATCACAATATTTCACTAAATCAATATTTTCTTACATCCCTAATTTTTACTGTGACTACTTCCCTATGCTTTTCTTTTACTGGATAAGTGAAAATTGGATGGAATCAACCACGTGATCACCTAGATATGTTGATAATTTTGAAACTACTTAACTTTTTGCCGATTGCAGTAATGCTGAACTTGCATTACTCACATGGCCTGTAAAGATGCTGCATGTTTCTGGGTCGTTAGAGCCCATGGAGGGTCGCGTCTTAAGGGAAGTGTGGGTGTGTCTTACAATGCTGCTGTGGCTTGTGCAGTAACCTGAAAGGATGTCATAAGAATGGAACGTACCATTGTTGTGCATGTGGGAGGTGTACCATGAAATGTTTGTGAGGATAATGTAAGCTACAAACACCTGAGATGTACAGGTGATGCTGTTGTACGCTGCCCTCTTTTCAAAGTGGCCCCTTACTACTTACAAAGGCTACACGGACAGGGTTTGCAGATGAGACATGAGTCCCTGTAGGATGTCCACACAAACTACACTCTGATTGTCTCATTTTCTTATTTCTAACAGTCAGGCTGCACACATGGTAAACCATCTTTTTTGTGAACATCACTAACAGGCTCCTTGCAGAGTGTTTAGGTTTCAGGGGCTTTGAAAAAAATAAAAATCTGTGGAATGTGCCTGCATATTACCTATTTCACCCTCTCTTATCCTTACGTATTTGTCAAGTGTTGGCTACAACCAGACGCTCGCAGAAAGCCCGAGAGTGAACACGTCGTCTGTATGGGCTCAACAAGTAGTGCTGGGCGGATAGATCTAAAATATCAATATAATCGATCTCAAGTTGGTATCGGATCGATACCAGCCCGCAGATATCAATGTTTCAACCCTTGTTTGAAACTTTTCTGTATCAGCTAAAAGGACCTCACAGTACATGCATGCAGGCAGCATGCATTATTCACCCTATTTTTACTCTATTAAAATCCTGAGTTGTTGTTTTTTTCACAAGTGACTTTTCAGCTGTCCTCCACCAATGAAAACCATGTTTTTTTGAGTTTTTAACATGTATGTGTGGCAATTTTCTTCTGAAAGAGAAAAAATGTAAGAAATCATTTCATTTTGGCATTTCCGAGTATTTCTCTGGGAGGCACGCAGCTCAGCACCAAAAGCCACGCCCACACAGAGGAATCTTTGGAAAAGGAAGCTTCAGATCAACAGGAAAAATGTCTTTTTAAGAGATTTAGGATGTGGAATTTTTGTTAAAAACTTCACAGTCCTAATTAAACCCCCACTGGGAACATTTGAAGAAAAAAAAATGTCATAGACTTTAAGAAGCTGAGAAGTTACAAATTCGTTATTTTTCTACCAGATGTTTTTTATCGTTAACATTTTGATTTATTTTTTGTTTCTTTTGGTTTTTTTTTTACTGTTCTACATTCACTTCTTAACTTTTTATTTAATTTCAATACGTTTTTATTTTAATAAATAATTTTCCATTTAATTTAAAATGTTGTCCTAATTGTGTTTTTATGTTTATCCAGTCATTTGAAAAAGGGGAACTTACAATCAAAGCATTCACAGCGATTAGAAACAACTGAGATTTTGAGGTTTATGTCACAATTACAGCATCTACAAAAAATATCAATTTTGGTGATTGAACGGGATTGGATCGATATCCAAATGCTCAGTATCTTCAAGCCCTGTCACCAATCAATCTTAAAATTTTGTTTGTCCATTTTTTGCCAGCATACAGTTCCTATCCACCTACAAGGGCAGTTGTGACCAAAGCATACATTAGCTGTGTGATTTTTTTTCCCCCCTCTAATATTCATAGCTGTAATGAATTATTTTGACTTTGGCCACACCTTTTTTGTGGTGAGTTTTGTTAAGAGTGGTGCTGAACACAGTATTGTTTTTTTCCTTAAGCCTTTAGTCCCTTTTGTTTAACCCATTTTGCATGTGATTAATGGATGGTGGCATCTGTGCTATGGAGGTCTCAGCGACACCGCGACTGCCAGGACAGGATCAGTATTCATCACAGGATGTGATTTCCCCTCCTTGATATCCATGCTGGCCTTCAATGTTGTCCAATAAAGACACAGACAGTGGATTGGTTCAAAGATGAGGATAATGAGAATCCAGGCCAGGAAGAGGAAGCAAAGCAGGTTTAGGCAAAGAAAGGACATGGTCTACAAGGAGAAAAGAAAGTAAGAGCAGAGAAAGCGTGGCTTCGGAGAGATAACTACACTGTGACAGAGCTTTCAAAAAAGGTGCAGAAAGATAAAGAGTAAACCTGCAGACAGAGATGGTGGAAACAGACAAACAGAACATGTGTGTCTCTTTAGGGAGATGAGTAAAGGGAAACGTGGGGAGAAAGATGTCAAAAAGGAAAACATTACGGAAAAGTAAAAGATTGGAGGCAAAAGTGGACGAGAACATTGAAAAATTCAAATAAATTAATCTTAACTCATCTGTCACTTCAAGTTCCTCCAGTGGGTCATTAACACAAATTACTGAATTTAGACTTTGGGAAAATCAAGGACATGTGGAAAGAAATATTTTACAAACTGTTGCTCGACGGACATCAGGTCTCATCTGCAGGACATTCACAAAACTGCATTTATGTTTAGGTTCATTGATGCCTAAAAGCTATGTTAAAGTCTCCCATGACAATTATTTTTCTTTAAAAAAATGTTCCCAGTCGTGTTTTAATTAAATTAAGGAACAGCTGAGAACCTGGGTACAGGAAGGGGGAAGTGAACTTCCTTTCCTCAGAGGAGAGCAGATCCTCCTCCACACAGGAGGAGTCAGGTGAGCCAGTCTGGACATCCTGTAAGTGTAATACCTGGATACCTTACCATTAAGTCACTGCAGTCAAGTCACACTGGGAGGGGTCCCCACCTCCATTAGCTGCAGAGTGGCAGGTCTGCCAAAGGATGGGTTGAAATAAAAAGAGTTGTTCATAGAAGACAAGAGTTAATTACTCCAGACTGGGTCATGTGGGAATCCTGTTTAGATATGGATTGATTGAATCTTTATTTGATTTATTGGGGCAAGAACAAAGTTACAGACTCAATCTGCTTCAGTATGACAATGACACATGAAGGAAAAGGAAAGAGGGTCTATTTGTTCTGCTGCTTTGAATGATAAAGACAATATTTATTTGTGTCATTTATTTATTACAGTCGATTAATCTTTATCAGCTTTATGAGCAGAGTAACGTCCTAGAACATTCATCACAGTGATTTCAAATCTAATAACTTAAAATTGTGGATTTTTAAAGCCAAATACTTGAGTATGATGACTTTTGTTTTTAAATAATTTGATTATTTGGCACTGTGACTTGAATAGACCCTGCTAACATTTAGGTTGGAGATTCGTGTTATTCTCAGCGTTTGTTTCTTCAGGGTTTAGCACTTGTAATTAACACTTGTTAATTATTATTTGTTTAAACACCATTTGCTTTAAACGTAAAGACCAACATAAATAGCCTAATTTTTATAGGATAAATTTAAGTTTTTCACATTGACTTCTATACAAAAAGACTAATCTGTTGGTTCCAAATCTGGAACAACAGTGCTGCCAATGCAGCATTATTGAGTTCAATGGATTTATAGTTTGGGATGTTACACCGCTTTAATTAATATTTTCTTGCTCATATTTTAGATTTTTATAGATGATTATTCTCTGAAGGTTTCAGATGTTACTTCCGTCTGTCTGTGGTCCAGTTTAAGCTTTAACCCAACAGGAAGGAAATAAAAATAAAACTATGGGATCTTTTTATTTTGGCCTTAATGAAAATAAGAAAAAACATCATAAGCCCATGAAGCTAGAGCAGACCTGCGCGCTCCAACGGTACTTGCAGCGCCCTCCGAGCAGCCAACCGCCGACAGGCAGGCAGAGTGGGCTCCACTGCCCGGCGACCCACAGCCTGGGCAGGAGAGCCGAAACCTGAGCTGCAGTGAGTGGAGCACGCCAACTAGCTAAGCTATCCACTTTGAACTTAGATTGTGAATATTATCTGGCGAAAGTTGACACTTTCTTAAACTGATATGCTGGATATTTTAGTATAAAAAAGTTAAAAATAGCATTTTTGAAAAACTTTGTAAAGATAAAAATATCTCCCAGACCTGATCGCTTCCTCTCTGCAGCCCCTCCAGTATGGGGCTCTATCCCTAGCACTAGTTACTGGTTACAGGGATAGCAGGAGGTCCCGGAACCTTCTAAACAATCCTGAAGCAATCTTAAAGCAATCCTGCTGCATTCAACATGCTTGCTCTAAGTGTTAAATCATTTAGATAATAAAAAAAAAGACGTTCTTAACCCTTTAACACCTGAGCTTCAATGTTTCTGTTCTTTTATTTACTGTATTTTTTTTTATGTTAGCACGATCAACGTAATTGGAATTAAATTTGAAATTATGTTGTTTGTGTTAACAGTTTAAAAGTTACAGTGTGTTAAAGATTTTGTGTTTAAGCGTCACCAGCGACGCCTCAGGTGTTAAAGGGTTAATTACTTCTCCCAGCTGTGCTGAGACGTGTCACATTTGTGACACAGACTTCTTCTGTGATGAAGCAGCTCTGTGTAGCATGCTTAAAGTCTAATTCTCAAAATAGTTTAAACTTAAAAACAAATAAGCTTTCTGTCACTGTATGGTCACATGTCTATAAATTCAAACATTTTCCACTCATTAATTATGGTTGATGAGTTTTTGCTGTGATGGTCATTTTTACGGAAAATAAACCTACAATATCTCAATCTAAATGGTATTTACCAATATTATTAAGTGCTTACTTTTTAAAATGATCTTATAGTGGTATAGTTTGAGTTGATGACTCACTTGCTGCAGACAGATTGATCTGGTTGGATCGTACAAATATCTATCCATCAATGAAGTTGATTAATAATTGCACCTGTAGTTTGTAATGTTTGTGAAGCCGTATAGCAGAGGGCTCCCCTACAGACTATTGAGTTCCTGTCTTTTGCTTGTCAAGAAACATGCTTAGCAGAAATCTGGGACTTAGGAAAATCTTTGGTCCATTTTGGTGTTTTCCCCTGTTTTCTCCAAACGCAAGACTGGAAATTTTGGTTGACGACTTTGAGGGATTTTACCAAAGGTGTAATGATTCTTAGGGAATCAGTAAAAAAACGAATTCAAACTCGTCAACATTTTCAGCGATGCAGAAATTAAAAAAATTATTTGACATCTTTCCATGCAGGTGCGCCTGTGTGTGTGTGTAGGAGTGTACACACCGGCCGCCTCGGCACGCCTTCAATCGCACACTTTCAATGAAAAGTCAATGCAAACATGCGCTGAATGTTCAACACAGACCGCGTGTCAAGAACACGCCCTCTATGTGGGTTTATGAGCGCTCAGCAGGTGTACGCACAGCGGAGCAGCGCACTAACGCAGGTATTAGCAGGAGGAGAATCTTCTTCCACTGTATTTTTACTGTTTGTTAGTGCTCCTCCACCTCCCACAATAGAGAGAACCTCAGAGCAAAATGTCAAAGCGGCACAAATCCCCCAAATCTTGCTCCAGGTTTTTCTGTTTTCACGGCTCTGTTCCTTTAATGTCTGTCTGGGTGTCACATTAATCCAACCGGTCACAAACTGCAGTGATTCATTTCTCTTTCCTGATCATGTTTGGTACTTCCGTGCATTAAAGCGGACTCTACCCACGCGGCACTCAGAAAATCCAGGTCCCTGATTGGTCATTGTGCTGTGCTGTGGCTGTGGCTGTGCTAAAAAAAAATGGAATGAAAAAAAAAATAAATTGAAATCGTGACTTTAAAACTGCTAATCAAATCAAAACGGCTTGACTGAATTGTTACATCCCTAGATTTTACAGTTGGATTAGATTAGGCAGCTCTATGCTACACACAGCTATGAGCTCTTCATTGAGTATCATGAATACAGCCTTGATGTTAACGAAGGACTCTCGCTCTCCCCTCCATCTGCAGAAGCTGCATGCTCACCTGAGAGCATGCGGCTGCTGAGCTGCTCTGGTCAGAGGATAAGCAAACATGACTGCTGTGCACAGATGGGACTGTTGGAGATGGATGGCCTTGTCACCGATATACAAATGCACAAACACACACACCGACTCACTGTGTCACTGCTGGACAGCAAAACAGAATCCCTCATGGACAAACCAACTGGAAAAATCCCTTCAGGCAAAACATATCTCTGGTTTTAGTATTCTTGTTGGGAAGCACAGCTGCAGCAGAGGAGTTGTGATGTTTGCAGGGACAACAGCTGCTGGCAAACCTGAAGGGCCGTCCTGCAGGGGTTAGCTACCAACAATAAAGACGGGCTTTGCTTTAAATGAAAAATGTATGATAGTTTATCGCTGCCTTAGAGTTCACCACTGTCTGATTTATATTCAAAAAATCTCTGTAATCTTTCAGAAGAGAAAAAGCTGTGAAAATAAGCTCCTAGCAAACGTATGCAGTACAGCGTGATCGGCCTCTTCCAATGGAAAGTCTATGTGAGGGCACATAAATGTGCAGTTTGGGCTTTTGTGATCAAAACTCTTGTGTTCACCAGAGCTACGGAATTAAGGGCTCTAAATTAACACCCACCAAATGCGGGTAAAACTCCAATTTGGTGGGTGGAGAAACCGTGTCACCAACCACTTTAGAAAGTGAGACATTGTTCATCATCTCTTACAGGAACTCAAACTCACAACCATGACTTTGAAGTATTTACCACAAACATTTATCAAAGAATTTCTTCAAAAATTTGTTTTAACATTGAACTTTACTGAGCAGATTTAATGCGCAATAAATGCATTTATTGCGCCTAGTATCCCCGTGGCTGTGTCCAGCTCATGGGACAGAGCCCTGTATCGAGACCTATATTGAGAGGAACCATTCAGTTCTGAGAAATACTTTGATTTTTAAAGGGATAAATGTTCTTAAAACGCTTGTTTAGACTGTTTTTATATTAATTATCAGTTATATCTGTTTAAGAAAATGGGAAAATGTCAAGTTTTACCGGATTTTATTCACTGATTATTATTATTATTAATGTTATATCCAACTTCAAAGCGGCTGATAAGAAACTCTGATGACCCAGCATTATAGTAGTACTTAAATGCACCACTTGCAGAAGAATCTCTGAGACATGAAGAGTCTCACCACAGATTTGTGCATAACTGAGGTTTTGTGTGTGCGTAACAAGTGATTTGTGCGTAATCTTTAAAGAATTGTGTTTGTTTTTAGCTGTTGTAATTTTAATTTGTGCATGTGTAAATTTTATTATTATTATTTTTTTTATTTTTGTACTTATGCATATAATGTATTATAGGAGTTACAAGAATTATGCTCGCACAAATCCAAAGTTACGCACAGATGAAGTATTACACACGCATCAGTCGAAGTGATTCTTATTTCTCTCTATAAAATGCTGTTATCAAAATGTTCACCTTCTTCTTTCTACCTGATGCGCATGATTGTCTCCTGACATGAAACATGATTTAATAAAATTAGAGATTAGAAGTTTTGTTTAAAAGTGTTTAAAACTGCAGCTTTCCTTGTCGTTTTTGGTTGCCAAAGCAGATTTGTTACCAATTTTTAAGTGCTTTGAATGGGGTTTGGACAACAATCGACTCCCCCACAGAGTTTAGAGCCAGCAGGGGTGCACCGTGTCAGCCATGCGGCCCTCAGGGGCCCCAGGCATCTACATGTCCTGTTTACAGTGCTGCCTCCACCCTTCCCATAAACAGACAGTTTGCAGCATCATGACCTCCACGGCAACACGTTCCACTGCAGGAAAAGTTCAGCGATTGAAAGTGATAAAAAAAACACATTTTCCAACGTCTTTAAATAACCTTGCAGAATTTCTCTCTTTTGATGGAAGTGCCAATGTTGCACAAACTGTCAAATCACATCAAATGTGAGTTATTTCAGGATTTTAGCAGTATGCCTTGAAAGAAATCACATCTTATTCACAGAGGGTAACCTTTGCATTTATCAGGATTTGCAGCACGTTGCCGTTGGTATTTTTCTGTGTAAAATCACATCACTGACAGCGCAGGTCACACTGAGGGAAAGGCTGTGAGCTAAAATCTCAATAAGAACATTATTCCGAACAACTCCGACTCACTGGGCTTGATAATGAAATCATGTACAATTTAAATGCATATACTGTGAAGCAGGCTAATACATCTGTGTTGAAAAATCACTCTATTAACAGCTGCATGACGAAAAGCAGATGACAGATTTCAAAAAATGTGAGCGCTTTGAATCTACGAGCCGCTGATTGTCTCAGATGTGAAACTTCAGCTGCTGTTTGTTTTTTACTTTCCTTTGTTGACAAAATAATTTGCTGAGTCAATAAAAAACATAACATGTTCTAATAAATATGCAACAAATGACAGAAAAAAGGCTATAATTATGAAATAACCTTTGAGATGTTTGAGATATTGTATTTTATTAAGAATATTTCAGAAGTATTTAAGACTCTTATGTAGCAATATTTGAGATATCCATTTTATAATGTTAGATATTACATAACATTTTGATTTTGTTGCGTGAAACTTTTTTCAGAGATTGTTTTATTTCTGTAAAATTCACTGTCATTTTTCATAAAAAAAAGAAAGTTATTTCATAAACACTTTAATTAAAAAGCCAACGTGACCGCTTCTAAACAGATCCTGTTAGTAAATAAATGAACTTTTGATTTTTTAAGTGACAAAAAAAATTTCAAGCTAAGAGGTGTACTGTACTTTTTTAATGACGTGTTTCCTTTTTCTTATGTTTTGCCCTATATATTCACCTATTTATTTTGTCATTACATTTTTTTTAATCGAGGAACTGTTAATTTTTCATGTTTTACTCGATCCATATTGTTCCGTTCATCAGGGACCAGGTCACTGGGGCAGCAGTCTAAGCAGAGATGCCCAGACTTGGCCACTCCCTCCAGCTCCTCCGGGGGGACCCCTGGCGTTCCCAGGCCTCCCAGAGTTAATTATGCCTCGTTTCCACTGACTTTTTTTCCAATGGAATTTTTTAGCGTTTTCATTACAAAATAGACCCATTAAGCAGGCCCTACCATTCCTGGTCACCTGTTGGTCGTAGGCCCATAGAAGAATGGAATGGAAATGTTAGGGTGGAGCTTCTGTCGTCACACAAGGTAACCCATTGATTGTCGGAAATGTTTAATGACAACAGCAAGCGTCCAACCAGCGCTTGTCCCGATTCAAGATTCAAACTGAAACTGTTGTCCTCTTTTCGGCTGGATTCTTCTTCAGCCCCGGCAGTCTTCTTACAAAGAAGATTAAGTTCTTTAAATACAGTATTCACCCTAATTCGCAGGGGCTGAGGACCGGAAATTCCAAATCCTCCAACATGGAGACCCCTCCACCTTTTTTGTCTCACCCGACCCCCGCGGCCAAAGGATGTCTGTTACCGATCTATACTCATCAAAAAGACTTCTGATCCTGTTTTGTTAAACATTCATTAAAGAAAACTGGAGTATTGATCAACATAAAGAGGTTTTTTTTTTAATTCAGAACAATTGACTGTTCTGCAGCATAAGTGCCAGGGATCAGACGTCCATCTCCATCTCCGACCACCAGAGGGAGCTCTCGCCTGAATTCTTGCCGGCTCTGCTCTCACCTGCCACCTTCCTGCCACATCAACACCAGCAGCTTCTCATGACTCATCAACCTCCGTGTATTTATTCGCCCTCTGGAATCTGCTCCGTGCAAAGTATTGTATATGCTCCTGATACAATTCTGAGCGTTTACTTCTTATTGCCTCCTTGTGTTTTTGACCTCTCCCTGTTTTTTCCAGACGCCCTGCCTCGCTCCTCATCTGACCTTTGACTCCGCCTTGCTTTTGCCCTTCTCGGGCTTTATGCCATTAAACTCTGTTGCACATGGATCCCAATGCCTCAGCCTCTTCGTTACAGTAGAGGCTGGCTTCATCCATAATAGATACCTGCTCTGGATTATAATGATCCTCCATCTTTTTCATTTTTAGCGTCTCTTTTGCTGTAGTTTCACTGTTTTGATGCACAGCTACGTCATCGGTCTACACCTGCATGCGTTTTATGACCCAACGCTCAATGGAAATACTTACTTGAATTCCCAGGACCATTCCAAACCGGCCAAGAGGTGAGTGGTCTGGTCTGTCCCGCTCAGTGGTGTAAAGCCATCAACGACCCTTATCCCAACCGTTTAACACACAGCCAGAAACCACTCCACGGCATACTGGTGGTCCTGGCTCAATAAAGCCAACAGAACAACATCATCTGCAAAGAGCAGAGAGGAAATCCTGTGGTCCCCAAACCAGACCCTCTCCAAACCCTACAGAACAAGGGATAAAGGGCAGGAGTCTTGCTGGAGTCCAACATGGACCGGGGGAGTGATTCCATGTCATCTCTTTGGGCTGAGCCTTTAATCGACTGCCGAAATCTTATCTAGATTTGTTATTCACTAGCAATTAAAGATCTTCAGCATATTTAACTCCGCTAAAGTCAGAGTGTGACCTTACTCTACAGAGCACCAGCTTAAGATTCAATCATGCATTTGAATGCAAAAACGTGAAGATTAGAGTGTGAAAGTGTAGACTCATGAGTTCCCCACCACTGTGCAGAACGTGTGATGGCAGCAGTTGTTGTGTGTTGTTCCAGACATCTGCTCACTCATTCAAATGGTTCTGTGCCCATTTACATCCGAGTCTCTCTGGAATGCCTCAGTCGCTGTCTGCCACATCCTCAGCTTTCATGCCACACGCTTGGCTGAGTAACATCTCCCTCTCAGCAGGCAGACACCAGTTTGGCATATAAATTATTGTGTCATTCTTAGAAAGATTCTGAAAAACTAAAAAACAAGAACATCACAGCACCAAGCAGCAAAACTGGACGCCGCTTTTCTCATTCAGAATCTACTGGAATTACATTGATTGTGTTAACGGTTGATAAGTTATAGTAAATCAGGGTTCTCAATCTCAGTTTACCTTGGGGCCACTGAGGACAGAGTCTGGGCCGAATGGGGTTCCATTTGTGCCAAAAATGCTTTTGCTTCTGCTGAAGTGGAAAAAAAGGACAGGAGTGCAGAGATTGTGAACCAAAAGCGATAGTTCTTATGGTGCGTTCACACTGAACGCGGCAGCCGCGTCAAATTCGCATCTGCCCCCTCTCTTTTGACACCTGTCAAATTTACTGCTCAATGCCTTGGAGCGACCGCTGAAGTGGTTCAGGAATTTATCCGTTGTCACATCATGGATTTTGTTAAGCGAGTAGCTTGGGTTTATATGTTTTGGAGAGCTTTATAGAGTCACTGGCAAACAGATCGCTGTGTTTGTTTTCACTAGATCTTTCAGAGTCTCTCTTGGTTCTGTGTACTTCAGTCCTGCAGTGATAGCTGCATCTGAGGGCCGTTTTAAACGTTACTTCCGTCTGTCTGTGGTCCAGTTTGAACTCTAACCATAGAGAGGAAAATACAAATAAATTTGTGGGACCTTTATCTTCCTAAAACGGCACTCGTGGCGGATTTGCGGGCTGCTGGGCAGCTAAACGCCAGCGGGGAGGCATGGCGAGCTCCGCTGCCCAGAGATCCGCAGCCTGGACTGTAGACCTCCCTAGATCTGCTGGGCGCCTGGACAGCAGCGATCGCCAGAGTCTGAGCAGTGGCAACAGCTGTCAGCTCTAGTGGAGCCTGGGGAGCGGAGCTCGCTAGCTCGCTAAGCTATCCACCAGGCGGCTGGCTAGCATAGCCGTCCATCCAGCTCAAGAGCTCTATGATGGGTGTATCCCGCCCTCGCCCATCAGTAACTGGGACAGTTTTTCAGGATCCTAGCAGCAAAAATGGATGGAAGTTCAGGACGAAAATCCTCGCATCAATTGACCATCTTGAATGCTTATTTCTACTCTTTGATTTAGTCACTGAAAACGTTACATGCCCAAATCTGGGTCCCTGATTGGTTGATGCGCCAGGTCAAGCTCATCGCCGAAATTTTGTTGTGCCTGCCGTGTTTGGTGTGAATCAACTATAAAAATAGTTTGACTAGAAGCTTTTGTCTTGGGTGCATATTAATACGATGAAGGAATTCCACCTATGAACAGCTCTGTCCCTCTCATCACCTCATGCAACAGCAGGGATTCAAAATGGAGTCTGAAGGCTTGCAGAGTGAATCCAAAGCACTCCATTATTTACCTGAAACAAAATGCAGCGAGCGCCGCAGCTCCTGTAAAATGTTTCCTTAGAGACCGCGCGTCAGTGCAGCACAGCCTCACAGCATCTCACATCCTCTTGTTGCTTTTTAATTTCAGGAGCCAGGTGATGCCCGATGGGCGCTGTGAAAATGGGAAACTGTGAGGTGACAGTTTGCCTTAATCTGTTCACTGTGTAACAGCGGGGAGAAGGTGCTGGATTTTCACCGCTGGCTGCCCCTTGATGAAGCAGGCAAATGGCTTTTTTAAGGGTGTCTGAAACCATAAAAGAAATCTCTTTCCTTTCTTTTTGTCTGGGTTTTTTTACCCTCAGATTTTTCTCCTGGAAACACTGACCTACATTTCTAACCGAAAAAAACAACAGTTTCCAAGCAATTCTTCTTCTCAAGAGGTGGGGATGAAATTGTTTCTAACATCACTTTGACTTTGTTGCTTTTGTGAGGCGGCTGGCTGGAACACAACAAGGTGTACAGACACAATTATCTGCTCAAAATGAAATTCACTAGTTGTGAACAAAATGCCATTTATTTGATATATTGGTTTCTAAAAAAAGATTCACATTCTCTTTCAAAAATGAACAGCAAACACTGACTGAATAGTTTTATTTTTACAAGGCAGTATTGTTTTAATGTGCTTTAAGAATGTGCTTTTATATTGTCGAGAGAAATAAATCTGGTATATTGGAGCATAATAAATCACAAACAACAAAAATATTTCCTATTAGAGGTCAAAACACTGTTTTGCAAGTAGTCTAAAGTATAATTTAAAAACCAACAAGTATTCTATCCAATCCAAGTGCCATGAAAGTTGTTTTTACCAGTAGAAATATCCAGTTCAGACTCAGCCTTGCAGGAAAAGGAAGACTTTGTCCCACTGTTGGACAGAATAATTAGAATAACACTGTCTGATTGGCTGAAAGCCCCTTCTCTCTAGAACGAAACATGTTACTTGCACAGACGATGGCGTCCATGCAACATGAGTTTGTCCATCACTGAACCTCTTCAGGTTCATACTACAGCAGTATGAGCTCCAGCATCCACACATTCTGTCTCTTTGAAAATGTTTTAGGAGAATGAAATCTCATTTCTACAACTAAAAGGCAAATTAAATATAAAAAAAAAGTCAAGGTAATTTCTGTACTTCTAATGACTAATCCAATCTATTTGTAGATGAAACACTAAATCTGTTTTTAAAATCAAAAATAAAATGGAAATTCACTTTTCGTTGTGGAATCCACACAAACATGATATTTGATTAAACTTGATATTGACTGATTTTTGTTCTTTGTTGAGATTTGGTTCAGCAATGTGAGTCTAAACCAGGGTGTCCCAACTTTTTCGCTCAAAGCACCAAATCTAAACGGGATCTCGGTCTGTGGGCCAAATACAGTATTTTTTGCATGTCATGAAATAAAAGGAGAAAATAAAGAATATGGTTTAAATTATTCATTTTGATTCTGTATTCATTAAGGTAATACACATTAGTAAGAATGAAAAGTGTATGACATTTGTCTTTGAAACCTTTAACAGCAAGGCCTCACTGGACATTTTTAATAGAAAAACAAGAGGAAGCTAAATCAAACTTTCTTCAAATTAAATCAGCAAACTGGAATCCTAATGAGAGACGTGGAGCCGCTCTTTGACTTTATCCGTTTGTCGTTGTGGCTCCATCTTGGCTAGTTGAAAAACCCGCTAAAAGCATTGGAAGTGACCGTGAAGACTCTTGGGAATTTCTAACACAAAATAACAGCCCAGGGCTGACTCACTTGGGGGTTGTATCACCCATAGCTGCAGGCAAAGAAAGTTCTGACAGCGCCATCAGGAGGCCGAAATTATATTACAGCCCTAGAGTTAAAGAACATCATAGAGAATCAATGGGAAATGGGTAAAGGGTTTAACTAAACACTCCACGGCTTCCACAGCCATGACTTGGGGCCCCACTTTGGGCACCTATGATCTAGATCGGGGATCTGCAACCTGTGGCTCCAGATCCACATGTGTCTCTTTTATCTCTTCATTGTGGCTCTTTGGTCAAACATACAATAAGTCATATAGACTGCTGATCCAGCCATGTCGACCGTCAGAGTCAGAAGGTCCTGCTAATGTCTGTCTAACCAAAACTATCTAAAGAAAACTGTCAGGAATGGTGGTGTAGGTCCCAAATGGAGGAGATAAGACTTGTTGGCAGAAACATAAACATTTACTAAATAAACTTAAACACGACAAAACCAGGAGAACAAACCAGTGACATGACAGAACAGAGAAGAGCAGATGACCTGACAATGAGAAACTGAAAACCAGACACTTAAATACACTGAGGTTGATTAACTAAATGAAAACAGCTGTGGATGATTTAACCTGAACATGGTGGGACTGACAGGGAAAACAGAACATGACAAAACTGAAGCACTGGATCATGACAAAAACAAATAAACAAAGCCACCAAACTAAGACTACAAAGGTCCAACCCCAAACTAAAATAACAAAACCCAGCAGTGTAAGACTGCTGATAACAAAGGGGAAAAAGAACAAGACAAAAAAAATATTAAAAAAATAAAATACCTGTTTTTTTTTAAATAAGGATGACTTAATTAGCATTTATTTAATTTAGATTAGTTACATGTATAACTTAATGACTGAGGTTCACATAGATGATAAACTATGTAGGTTTAACATCTCCCTTGACCTGAAGACGTCTTGTTTGCTCAACTCTACCTCCAGAATGAACAGATTTTACATGCAAAGCTTTGGTAAAAGGTTTGATTTTTATGAGTTGCTGTTTTTTGCGAATCTAATGTTAGCTAGGACTTGTGGTGCGCTATAAGCAGGAGAGGCAGAGTGCAAACAAAGGGTGAATGCGAAATTAGCAGAGGCTAACTTCCATGCCAGCATCCCTGCTCTCAAGTCAGAGGCACATTTTTAAAGAGTTTCTGCTATCTCCCCAGACCATTTGTCTTAAAAAAAAAAAAAAAAAAAGAAACGACACAGGCTTTTTGATTTTAGCTCAAAACTACATAAACATAATTAAAAGACCACTAGGAAGAATTTTACAATAGATCACGTAAATATCTGGAGTGAGACTTTAAAAGTAATAGTTAAAATAAATACTGTTTTAAAAAAAATCAAAACCCAGAAAGCATTTGGAAACAGAAATAATGCTATTATTTTGGTGAAATCCTAAAAACTAGCATCTAGGATGCATTGTGGAGGATGCATCAGGATTTTGTCCACATTAGATTGAAGATGTATTTATCTGTCTTCCCCACTTCTAAGCAGTGTGTCTGGGCCCTGCAGGGGGAAGGATAACATTAAGGGGAAAATTTGGACCAGACAAATATTTAAATGCCAAAATGAACTTCTTGACACCATTAGCAACAAGTTGACATTGTTGTGCTGATGTCCTCAACTCCTCTGCCGTTTACACAAACACTGTGTGATGCAGACAGCTTCAAAACTTTGGAAACCTTATGGAAAGCCACTCAGAAGGCTACAGATAAGCACATAGCCTGTGCAGACATTTGTGAAAGCATTTGCTGAGACAACTCTTCTGGTGTTTGCAGATAATACTAATGTCTTCTTTCTACAAGCCACCATGATCTCACCTGTAATCTGCAGCATCTCCTTCCTCTCAAGAACAAGGACCAGAGAGGATGAAATAGTGCAGCAAGATGAAGTGCAGCTGGTATGTCCTCCATGGTCTTAGACATGAAGAAAAACACTAAATTAACAAAAAAAAGTCTGATATATGCTCCTCATATTGTCAGAATAGTGGTTAGAAAGTCCTCCTGATTGTCTTTGTGCTTTATGATTTTAAGATCTTTGGTCCTAGATGGATCCATGCTGTCCTTCTACAATCATCTTTCACAGATTTCCTGACTGATTCATTGAACATTTTCAGCCAGTATGCAGAAATGTCTCAGAAATCAACAATCTGCACACATTTCACAGTATGTCAAAATGACGATTTGCTCACACAACCCTTCCTAATCTTGTTCTCGCTCTAGTGGTAGCCTGTCTTTACCAATCAATCCAGCAGGTACCGATGTTTCCAGGATGGATGAGTGGGGAAGAGTTTGAGGTTATAATTGTATGTTTTGGGGATTAAAAACTAAACAGGATATTAACATAATCCACTTTTGACAGATGTTAAGATCATTCCTACCTTTAGTCCAGGGAAACACTCAGATAACCCTCAAGACTTCTTGCCTGAAGTTTCTAAAGAGCGATTCAAACCCCTTTTTGAATGGAAGTGATGCTTTATGGCACACATCTGAACTGCATTAAAGAATAAGCAACAGCTATTTCAATCTAAACTTAGATGATTCCACATTAATTAAAGCTAATATATTTTCATACAGTAGATATTTTGCATCAGCGTACAGGATACATGTAGCTGAGTCCGTACCTGCTGCTCAGTAAACCAACCTGGATTTTTTTTTTTTTTTAACTTCAGGTCATTTATTTGTTTTCAGTGCTCAAAAGTTTAATTATACTAACATTGTTGTCCATTATTAAAACCAAACCTATTCTTTTTTATTGATTCACTATTAGCTTAAAATATGTGCAAAGTGCTAAATATTCACAGAACAGAAGCAGCCATAACATGGAAATTGTCTGATTTTGTGGTGTAGAATTTACACTACAGATCACTCCCTGAGTTTTGCTAAGTTAAAAATGTGCATTTCGCTTGGGAGTCAAAGTGGGACAGAAAGTATTTAGCCAGGAAATATTTACGACTGTGCAGAACACCAATTATGGACTACAAGCCACTAGATTGTTGTACATTTTATTTTATTCTAGCACATTTTTTAATCTGTTTCTTATATATATATATTTATCAGTATTGTCTGCCAACCTTAAAGAGAATTGTTTCTAAATTTTATTGTACTATCAACAGCCTTATCAATAACTGGTTATCAGCAGTGTTGGGAGTGATACAGTCTGATACACCTTTTACTTTCTTTTAATTTTATTTTATTGATCACATTTTTACTATTTCTTTTAATTGTTTCTTTTAATGTTTTATGTAAAGCATTTTGAATTGTCTCTAAAATGTGCTATACAAATAAACTTGCCTTGCCTTGAAGTATAACTGCAATACTAACGGTGTTAGAAGTTAAGTAATGGAGTAATCTAATTACTTTCATCCCTGATACAACAGTTACTAAGTACAAATCCTGGTGCGCTACGTCAGTTCATTGGTGAGGGTTCAATAAGCCGCGAGCGCTTCACAGCAAGACTGTCTTCTGTGTGTAGCAGGATATGTGGTGGGTCTTTTTTTTTCTTTTTGTTTTAATTAATATGAATTACGTCTATTTTTTGACATGAACAAAAAAGGAAAAATATAAAAAGAAACTAGCACAGGGGTCTCAAGCTCAATTCAGCCGGGGGCCGCTGGAGACAGAATCTAGTTGAGGCCGGGCCGCATCAGGATTTTCACAAGAAAATC
>NC_050533.1:24496806-24509270 GCF_002922805.2 Oryzias melastigma
ACAGTAATCTTTCATATGAAGACGGGGCCGCAAATCATCATCCTGCGGGCCGCAGATGGCCCGCGGGCCGCGAGTTTGAGACCCCTGAACTAGCATCTCTCAAAATGTGATTTTTTTTTCTTTTTTTCACGTTTTTACCTTTAACTTTAGTAGATGCTAAACTCCAAAACTGCCTAATTGCTTGTAAGATGCAGTTACTGAGTTACTAACTTTATTAATTTTAGGGCAATGTAACCAACAACTATAACTAATTACTTTTTTAAAGTAAGATTCCTTACACTTGTTGTCACACAGACTGCCACAATATTTTGCAAATAAATAAATATCATAAATAAATATTTGTTAGAATTTGATATGCAAATAACGTATTCTTTTTTTCTGGATTCCTGTTATTGGATCTTTCTAAAAGAAATACCTGTTTCTTCTTGAACATAGTAACACAAGCGTTTTCATAAAATCTCACACAGAATCAGTTTTTATTGGAATCTCTGTGGTTGTCAAACTTCAAAATCATCAAAAATGCCTATTAGTGTTTAATGTTCTGTTTAATTTAAAATCAATACATATTTTCAGAAAAAAGCTCAGAAGAGCGAATGCATGAGAGCACGTTTTGACCAGACTTTGAACACGTTCCACTGGAAGGCTTTCCTGTAACCTGCAGCTTACCACCGTGAATCCATCCAGATGAAATGTCCTCCTGTCTACAATCCTGAAACATGGCCGCATTAAGGTCTCCTGCTTCTTTCTATCCTCATCCATCCTCTTACTGCGGCTTCCAGGCAGTGGCAGGTATTTACTGTATGTGTCATGTTTTTCAAGGGTATTCTCATGTCTCCACATGATCTCTGTAAAGGGTTCTTTTTTCCCTCGCTGTTACACAAATGACGCCGTTTCCACAAAAGTGTCTTTTTCATGCATGCAAATGTTGTCACCATGGAATTTCGTTTTTATAAACTCTAATTTCAGTATTACTGTAGCCTTTCTAGAAGCTTATATCTCTTGTTTATCTGCTACCATTTAACACCAGAGCTCATGTATTTATGTTCTTTGATTTACTGTAACTTTTCGACTGTTTACACGATCAACGTAATTCCTGATTCTGAAGGAGAAAAGCGTCTCGTCCATGGGTTTGCGGCTCGGAGGTTGGGGACCTCTGCTTTAATAAGAACAGCCAGCACGTCAAAAAACGACGAAACCCAAAACCTCAACTTTTGACGTGGAGGTCTTAACCCTACGTTAATATGTGACTTGAGAATAAAAATGTGTTGATTTGGGTAGATGTAGGCATTATTTTATTAGTGAAGGACTGAAATTGGCACAGATTAGGAACCGAAGCCAAAGAACTGAATAAAACCCAATCGGTGTAAAAAAAAGATGTTGTACAAACCACAGAGAAAAATAACCAAAGTAATATGCCTGCAGTTAGAATAATCACAGAAGTTAGTCTGAGATCAACAAACCGAGGTGATGTATTAAGCTCTCACTTACTGGTAATTATAAACATAGCCGACAATCGCCAACTTCACAGTACAGTGAAATTTTTGTTTTTGTAGGAATTATTCTCAAGAAAAAAATAACACACTTATCACCACACATCTGCTTAGTCACAACTGAATTAAAGGACTTGTGATTTTCACAAAATGACCTCTTATATTACTGTGACTTACTCAACTTGATCCTAAAAATTACAGGCCAGGCTGTCCACAGGCATGAGCAGTTACAATCAGAGAAACTCTTTGTATTTCATGGTCTTGGTGTGCGCTTCACTTAGATCCTGCTGTGGTTATTACCTCACACAAAGGGGCTCCTGGTCTGGTATGACTTCCAGGGAACAGCTTGATTTTATTTCATTTTCATTCAGTGTAACCCTTCCTGTGATGCTGTTGTTCTGAGCTTCCCCTTCAATCGCTGAGCCCCATCGTAAAACAAAGATAAAAACAATAATTTAGAAAGCAATCTACAACAGAGAGCCCTAATTCTTTAGGATAAACGAATCTCACAACTGAAAATGAAGCTAAAACTACAAACAATGAGCAGAATTCATTTGAGTGAAATACAGTCAGTATTTGAGCTGAATACGATACGAAGTTGAGCACATAAGTTTACTTACCCTGCAAGAAATTGAGATTTCTTGGCCATTGAACATATCAATGATAATACAAATCCATTTTCCCAGTTAGAGTTAGTGTTGAGATTGAGACATTTATTGTCAAACGACATTGTTAAAACTTTAGAAACTACCCAAATGACCCTGTTCAAATGCTTACATGCTCCACTTCCTCATAGAAATATTGCCTCTTGTTGCATCAGTAGCAGCTTGTTGTGTCTTGTGGTTGTTGTGGATGAGGTTCTTTATTTTCTCTGATAAATCAGTCCATTCTTCTTGACAGAAACCTTAAGTTCCTCTCAATTTTTGGTCTGTCTGCTTCGAAGTCCCTGTCAGAGATCTCCCCAGAGTGGATCAAAAATATTGAGGTCAGGAGACTGAGACGGACTCTCCAGAACCTTCACCTAATTCCGTTGGAACCAATGACAGACGGATTTGGCGTCCAGTATCTTCTGATAATGTCTTCCATTCATCTTAACATTAATTCTGACCAAGTTTCCTGTGTCTTCTAGCTCACTCACCCCAAACCATGAGTGATACACCTCTGTGTAGGAATAGTTTTATTTTCATTATAGGACTTGTTGACTTCTCTCCAAATGTAGCGTTTATAGCTGTGAACAAGAAGTTTGGAGGTTTGTCTCTGAGCAAAAAAGTATTTTTTTCTGCTGACTCAACCATACAGTCCATTTTTCTCCAGGTGCCTCCTTTTTGTATTTCTTGAAGGATCCACACAGTTTTTCAGAGAGTCCTGGAAGTCAGCTGAATTTATTTGTCTTTTTTTTTTTTTTGCATCCCTAATGTTTTTACTGGCAGTTGTATCAGAAGTTTTTGTGAAAGTGTTTTGATTTCAACAGAACTCCTGGCTTTGCCCTTCTTGATCAAAGTCTTAACACTGACTGGTATTCTCAGTTCTTTGGATATATTTTATCCCTTTCCTGTTTTGTACAGTTCAGTTACCTTTTCCCATAGATAATTTGACAGCTCTTTAGCTTTCCCCGTGATTTGGAATCCAGAAATGTCTGCTGGGAGCCCAGAAACTCCAAGATCTTTTTCACACACATTGATTTATTTCATGGTATGTAAACTTATGAGCTCAAATATAAACCTGGGTGTTTCCATGTCCCTGTCCCTGGTTCTGGTTCTTGTGTATTGGGTCACTTATAATTTTCAATTATCAAAGGTTCCCCGCGGTGGACAGAGGGTACCCAGGACTCCTGGATGGTGGCGGGCCCCTTGTTTGGGGCTAGGCGGGGGTTTGCACTGTCCATGCACTTGTACTTCTCTGCTCTTTGGTGCTGGGGGCTCTTGTGGGCACAGGTGCCTGTTCACTTTTGGGAAAATAGGATATACAGTATGTACGCATTCAAGAGCAATATATGCTTAACAAGCATTTATTTGTATGTTTATATTTATGTGATTTGATCTGGATTTCTCATATGTAAAAGTCAATTTATATGAGTGTAAAGGTTTATAGAACCACAAAGTATGTATGTTGTATCTACGTGTGTGTGAGGGAGTGTATCTGTGGACAGGTCCAGCCCTTTTGATAAACATCTACAGGAAAAAGTTATAATGATAAACCTCCAGCAATTTATTGCATCTTATTGTTTGTAATCCACCCCCTCCTACGGGTTTCTTTAACCATCCTTGAGCCACATCACCCCGTTTTAGTTTCTTGTACTTACTGTATGCCCCTTTTCTCTACTACCCCGCTGTCCTTCTCTCTTGTGTCTTCCATTCAGTTCATAAAGAAATTTACAGTAATAAAGCATAACAACGTTTAGCCTAAAACACATAAGGGGTTTATACAAATATACACCTTGTGGAGCCAAAGCTACACCAACAATATTGTAACAGTTACATCTGTCCAAAACAAGACGGTCTCAGTTAGGAAAAAAGAAGCTGTTCAGTTAAAGTATTTAAAAAGTATTATCCGTACCTAACAAACTTGAAAAACGTTACAGATGTAAATTAATGCTCTGTTTGCAATATAGACCTGTGCTTCCCATTATTATATGAGGGTTACCTCGTCAGAGAGCACAATTCTAACCTCCACCTTTTCTGAAAAGATTATGTTTGTCTTGTAAAAGTCACAACAGAATGTTCTTAATGTTTAGCAATCATTAGGTTTTGGTCTAATGGAGGTATTTTTAAATAATACATATGTATTAATTCTGGTTGTCTTTACTGGTGTTGAGAACATTTTTAAAGGTACACAGAGCTATGTGAACATGTCACTCAGTTTTTTTTTTTTCATGTGTTGCAAACAAGGTTGGCTGTTATTATAAATATGCTAATGCAGTTGCTGTGTCGCAGTGTCAGACAGAATATTTTTTTTACGTTTTATTAGCAAGGTTTGGAGTCAGTGTATAGTCAGAGTAACGCTTGTTTTAGCTGTGTCAGTGTGTTTTTTTATGTGTTACTAACAAGGTTGGGAGTTACAGGTGTTGTGAAAAAACACTTCTAGAGTTACTGAGAGCAGAGTTAATGAAGTCGGACTGACTGATAGACTTTCTGAGTTTTTGTCTTGCTTAATGTGCCTTATAGTTTGGCGCACCTTGCATATTACATGAAGTTCAAAAATAGACCATTCTTTGATGATGTGTTGTATAACCTGGTGGGTCCTATAGTGCAGAAAATTACCCAGGGGGCCGAATCTGGTTATCTTGTTCTTATTTCTTATTTGTATTATTTTGGCAAAATATTTTTTTATGGAATGTTAAAAATTGAAAGTTATTTAAGATTTAACTTGATTTATTCTGGAATAATATTACATTTTTATTGCTCATAATTATTTTAAAAAGTTATAGTTTTAAAGTTCAAAAATTGGCATTCTGCTAGCTTTTTGACTATTTTAGCATTTACAAAGATTTTTTAGGCTTTTTTGAAAGTAAGCTAATATTTCAGCTTCATGCTGGATGTTGGCTAGTTTAGGCCTTTTTTGAGTTAGGCTAATATTTACACAATTGCTGTTTTGGCTAATTTAGGCTTTTTTAAAACATTTTTAGTGTATTTTGAAGTTTGGCTATTTCTTCACCCAGCAGTGCAGGACATGTATGAGGGCTGTAAGACAGTGGTGAGGTGTGCTGTAGGGGTGACAGAGGAGTTCAAGGTGGAGGTGGGATTACATCAGGGATCAGCTCTGAGCCGCTTCCTGTTTGCAATGGTGATGGACAGACTGACGGATGAGGTTAGACAGGAATCACCATGGACTATGATGTTTGCAGATGATATTGTGATTTGTAGTGAGAGCAGGGAACAGGTGGAGGTGGAGTTAGAGAGGTGGAGGTTTGCCCTGGAAAGGAGAGGAATGAAGGTTAGCCGCAGTAAGACAGAGTACATGTGTGTGAATGAGAGGAACCAGAGTGGAAGAGTGAGGTTACAGGGAGAAGAGATAAAGAAGGGGGAGGAGTTTAAGTATTTAGGGTCAACAGTACAGAGTAATGGAGAGTGTGGAAAAGAAGTGAAGAGGAGAGTGCAAGCAGGTTGGAATGGGTGGAGAAAAGTGTCAGGTGTGATGTGTGACAGAAGAGTTTCAGCACAAATGAAAGGAAAGGTGTACAAGACTGTGGTGAGACCAGCCATGTTGTTTGGACTAGAAACAGTGGGACTGAAGAAAAGACAGGAAGCAGAGCTGGAGGTAGCAGAGATGAAGATGCTGAGGTTCTCTTTGGGAGTGACCAGGATGGATAGGATCAGGAATGAATACATCAGAGGGACAGCACATGTTAGAGGTTTTGGAGATAAAGTCAGAGAGGCCAGACTGAGATGGTTTGGACATGTTCAGAGGAGAGACAGTGAATATATTGGTAGAAGGATGCTGAGTCTAGAGCTGCAGGAAAGAGGTCTAGAGGAAGACCAAAGAGGAGGTTTATGGATGCAGTGAATGAAGACATGAAGGTGGCTGGTGTTAGAGTGGAGGATGCTGAAGACAGGCTTAGATGGAGGAAACTGATTCGCTGTGGCGACCCCTGAAGGGAAAAGCCGAAAGGAAAAGAAGACTTCACCTACATGCTAGCTGTTTTAGCTAACCTAAGTTTTTTTTTCAAGTTTTTTAAGTTAATTTGGCATTTAACTAATATTTTAGCTGGCTATCAGCTTCAGTAATTTCAGCTTCAGCGTTTTTAGTTATCAATTTCAGCATCTTCAGGTATCAGCACTAGCATTTTCAGTTGCTAAATTCAGCTTACAACATTCACACTAGTAGTATCACAGGTAATGCTATATATCTAGTTCATAATTATGTTAAAAAGTTATGGTTTTAAAGTTTTAAAAATGTAGTTTTAGATTGTTCAATAAATGTGTATCCTGTTCAGCCCGCGACCCAAGGTGTGTTTTGGATTTTGGTACCTTTTGCGATTGAGTTTGACACCCCTGCTTGATCTTCATTGCAAAAATCTCAATTCTGACTGATTTTAAAGCAGAAATAGTTAAACATATTGCATATTAAATACTTGAAAAGCCCACACAGCAACAACCATGCAGTCTTTGAAAATCTTGTTCATGTGGCAGTGTCTTATTCGCTGGCTGACATCAGAAAAATTGCTTTGCATTTAAATGAGCCTACTGAAGTGCCATTGAATCCAATCTGTGATAAAGAGTGGAATGACACAGATTCCTCCTCTCATATCGTTAACGTATAGAAATCATAAAGTGTTTCATGACTGGTTCTCAAAAGCTGAATCACTTGAAAATGCGCGCCTGAACTCCAGAATAAGATGGTGTTATGAAAAGCAGCAGTCCATTAGAGTCTCTTAATATGCTGCTTGACACAAAGCGAGTAATGGGATTTTAGACCACATACTGTAAAACTCATACCCTCAACAATAGCTCTTTTTTAATCTTGTGATTTCCACTTCTTTCTCCCCGTCCTTTGGCGTCTCCTCTTTTTTGTAGAGGTTCACCTTTATTTTCTTTTTTCCAGATTTTTTTCCCCATTTAAAGCTCATTGTTGTGATGTTATCCCTCTTATAATAGAGAAAGAAGCTTAAGTGACAATTAATTTATGCAGAAATTTGTATAATGGAGACATCATCTGGAATATGGACGGTTTGTTAATCATAGTGCTTAATTACTCTCAGGCATTCTGGCTAAATCGCTTCAGTCAATACTGCTACTCCACATTTTTTATGCCCACACCATTGAATTTGATCTTTCAGTGAATCAAACATGGATTATTAGTCTCTAAATACCAAAGTTTATGGAGAAAATGTTATTTACACAAGTTAGTAGGTTCTTTTCTTCACAGATGGCAACAGTTTGCAGCATATTGTCCATTAATGTTTCTGTAATCACAAAGTTTCCCTGAGAAAAGACTTGAGTGTTCAGCTGAGCTCAGAGTCTTGAGAGCTTGTCCACATACAGTATGTAGGAATGTGCAGCGAATCTGCAACCTAAAGCCTTAGTTACATGCTCCTGTATGAAGGGTTGGCCCATACAGTTGCTGTGGGTTTTTGGGTTGCTCAGGCCCTTAGATACGAGCGGCCACATGTCAGAGGGAGAGAGATGTGTCTTGCAGTTTTCTTGTGGTTCGTGTGGCCACCTTACAGGACACTGAAAATGGCATAGGTGAAATTGTCAGGAATGGTGGATGAAGGCCCCAAACGCAGGACACCAGGCTTGGTGACTGGAACTTAAAACGTTTGACACTAGAATTCCTAAGCCTGTGCAAATTTGCGCAGGAAAGAGCCCCCCCCCCCCCTTTTGTCCGAGAGCCCATTGTTGTGTCATGGTGGGTCACTGATGAGCCATTAACTTGCCCATGTACATGTTAATGCAGCATGTAGTACCTAATGTGTATTTGAACTAACAGGTTGTGTGGGGGTTGGAGTTACCTGATGCATGTGGACAAGTATTGGCTTTCCTGCTTTTACTCACATTTGAACTAAAGTTCCATCTCATTCCTAACCCAGAGTTCAATATGATGTTGCTCCACCTTTTGCTGCTATTGCACCTTCAACTCTTCTGGGAAGGCTGTCCACAAGGTTGAGGAGAGTATTTATAAGAACTCTGGATCATTCTTCCAAAAGCTCATTGGTCAGGTCACACTGATGTTGGTGGAGAAGGTCTGGCTCTCAGTCTCTGCTCTAATTCATCTCAAAGGTGTTCTATGGCGTTCAGTTCAGGACTCTGTCCTCCATGTCTTTATGGACCTTGCTTTGTGCTCTGGTGCACAAAAATGTTGGAAGAGGAAGGGCCCGCTCCAAACTGTTCCCACTAAGGTTGGGAGCATTGTCCAAAATGTTTTAGCCTCCTGAAGCATTGAAAGTTCCTTTCACTGGAACTAAGGGGTCTGAAAAACAAGCCCACACCATCATTCCTCCTCCACCAATGCAGTCTGAAACGTCCCGTTCTCCTGCAACCTCCAAACCCAGACGGGTCCATAAGATTTACAGATAGAAAACCACTTGACCGTCTAGTGGCGGAATCTGGAATGCATGTCAAACTTAAATTTAAACCTTACAATCTGCATTGCGAAATCAGGAAGTCATTGTTGATGGTTTAAGGCAGGGGTCTCAAACTCAATTCAGCCGGGGGCTGCTGGAGACAGAATCTAGGTGAGGCTGGGCCACATCAGGATTTTCACAAGAAAATCGTTGAGAAAACATTCTAGTGTTCTCAAATATCTTTATTTTTAACAAAAAATAATGAATAAATAATGAATGACATATATAGATCTTTGTGCGTGTTTATTTATATATATAAAAAAATAAGGGTAGTTAATGTCCGTTTATGAAACAGTTTATATTGAAGATTAAACTTAAGATATATTGCTAGGGGGTAGGATTAAAAAAAGTTTTTTAAACTTTTTCCTACTCCATTTCGAACTACATAATTGAGGTGTAATGTTTTTATATATAATTTATATAGAATTTTCTGTTGTTGTTTTCTTGTTTTTTACCATGTACATTAAAAGATGAATAAAAAAACAAATAAATTAGTACTAAATAAATAAAATAATAACAATGACCATACAACAGATACAGACAACTGAAGAAACCACATATTGACTGACTAGAGAAAACTAATTATTTTTGTTCAGTTTCAAGTGTCTGTATTAACAGATCCTCCTTCAGAGTTAGAGAAGCCCCGGTACCGAGAAAATCTTTGAAGGATTTCATTTTTTGTAGATTTTTGTAGAACTCTCCTCACAATAAATAAATCTGACCTACAGTGGTGGACAAACTTACAAAAGTAACAATAAATAAAAAATTTATTGAAAATTAAACAATCAAAATCAGCCATCAATTTTGAATTGTTGATTAACATAATTATTTAAAAAAAGAAACTAATGAAACAGGCCTGGACAAAAATGATGGGACCTCAATAAAAGATTGAAAACTATTTGACCAGAGTGACATGATTAACTCAGGTGTGTCCTTTAATTCACATCACAGGTGTTTTATTTATTGTTACTTTTGTAAGTTTTAAGTGATTTCAGTGAGAATTGTGGGTTTGTCCTTCTTTAACTGAGGGGTACCAACACTTTTGTCCACCACTGTATGTGTCTTCCATTCATTGGAGGTGTGGGGTGCTTGAGCGGGCGCCGGCTGCATCAGTGCACATTCGTGGGGGGTTCTTTCCATGGGGGTTCTATCCAAACGCGCGTAGCAGAATATCGGACTTCTACTCGCGTTTACATGGACTGGAATGCGCGCCGACACAGCCGGTGTGTGAACCTTGAAAGTCACAGACACGCGCACGCAGGCGCGAGCCAAGCTCAGGTTCACATGTCTGACAGGCGGGTGCAGCGGATCGCCGCGCGGGGCGGGCTACAGGTTTGCGGCTCGGAGCTTGAAACACATTTTTTGTCGAGCCGCGAGCAGCAAAATTCTAAACAGAGCATGACCAGAACCCATACAGCCCAGTCTCAGTAAAATGCGTACATATGCCACGATTTGGGAAGTACCGTATGTAATATACGCCAAAACCGATTTTTGCGTGCATATAATATGCGCGGTCCTAAACGTGTTAAAATGTGTTTTCCACGTTTGACACGTCCCCTGGTGGAGCCGTGAGCATCACAGACAGCCCCACAAACGACCAATTTGCTTTTCTGACCCTAACCATAACCGTAATCCTAACCTTAACCAGGAACGACGTCATTTAGAAAAGAGCTCGAGGATTTCTGACCACATCATCAAAACTAAACCTAAAAAGTCGTGTATATTGTACGCCGGCGCAATCCATTCTCTACCATTGCGTATCATATGCATCCAAAAAGCGTGTTTGGCGTATATTATACACGGTATTTCAGAGTGCAAAGTCGTGGAATATGTATGCATTTTACTGAGAGTGGGTTGACCCATAACGTAACTGACAAAAACCAAAGTCACAGTAGTAAGTGTATCATGAAGTATTCGTCAGAATAATGTACTTGCACAATGGACATATGGGTGATGCTGTCGTTCGGTGTCCTTATGTCACACTCTAGCCCAGGGGTTGGCAACCTTTAACAGTAAAAGAGCCATTTAGGTTTGTTTTCTACAGATCAAAACCTAGAAGGAGCTGTATAATCTTACTTTAGCCTTTAAGAAATGTGGATTTGCATTCATGACCTTTAAAATATATATATATATATATATATATATATATATATATATATATATATTATGTTTTGGCACAAACAAAAGCAAAAATATAAAAAGAACCTAGCATCTCTAAAAAATATCTCAAAATAAAAGATGCTCTGTGCCAAACAGACTCATCTCAGTGTAGCTCTGGGCAGCTAGTAGCCAATGTTGGTTAAAAGATCAATCTTTTTACTAAAGTTTTGCTTTGCATATAAAGTCTGTGCACTCTGGGGGTAGAGTTGTGCAAACAAGACGTCTTAAATTCAACAGGGATGTAAAAACCTACATAGTTTATCTTCTATGTGAACCTCAGACATCAATTTATACATTTAACTCATCTAAATTAAATAAATACTAATTAAGTCATCTTTACTTAAAAAAATGCTATTTTATTTTTATTTTATTTATTTTTTGTGCTTTTTCTCCTCTTTGTCCTCATCAGTCTTACTCTGCTGGGTTTTGTTATTTTAGTTTGGATCTTGGTAGTCTTAGTTTTCAGGCTTTGTTTATTTGTTTTCTTTAGGTAGTTTTGGTTAGACAGACATTATCAGGAGCTGCTGACTCAGACGGTCGACATGACTGGATCAGCAGTCTCCATGAATTATTTTATATGTTTGACCAAAGAGCCAGAATGGAGAGATAAAGGAGACACATGTGGATCTGGAGCTGCAGGTTACAGACCTCCGCTCTAACGATTACTTATGTGTAGACCTGCTTCCCGAACATCACACATTCTGAAAATTATGTAGAGATTTTATCAATTTTCTTTTAAAAGATTATCTATATAAAGCTATTGTTCCTGTACCACAGCTGTTAACTTATTGTTAGACTGCTTCAATATCTGGGTACAAGAGGCAGCCCCGTGAAGATCAAGTCCTGGTTTCTCCAGTGTGTTTAACACAATGCTGTTAATCTTGTTCCCAACTTTCTGTAAGAGCCAGCGTTTTATATGAATACAGGATTTACTACCTATAGCATGAGTAAAAGTCAAATGCAAATAAATCTTGTTTTCAAATGTCAGTGTTGTTTGAAGACAACTTTATGTGTTTTCACTGAAGCAATTCAAACAGAGGAATTCATGTGGATTAGGCTCGTATAAGAGCGTGGATTTGATTGTATATTCAGCTTCCAAAGGTGGCGTGCATGTAAATGCAGTAATGCCTAATGAGATGCTTGCAGCAAAGATGCTTCAGAAAGCCAACAAACCAGAAACAACAAACCAGTCGTCACTTTGAAGCTTGTATGTTTGTGCGACAGTCAGATGGCAGGATTCTGTAACCGTGCGCACCTCAACAGCATTTTCATTGTTTATGTGAACCACTGATTGGCTTATAATAAATGTTTTCTCTGCAGGTTAAAGCCATTCAGAGCCACTGGACAGCAGACCCACAGAGACATGTATCTCATAATCTATAGCTCGATGTCTTAATAAAAGATTTTTACAACATGAAACAGTCTGCATGTTTAGTGTCTGGCCCCTTTAAGAATTCAAATAATTATTCCATGTCAGACATTTAAATGCAGCTCAAACAGCTATTAGCTGCCAGGCTCCTCAATTATGCACTTATGGTTATTAAAAGACGTCTTCAAACATTTATTGTAGCTTCTAATGGGAGAAGCAGAACTAATGCAACCCAGCAATTTCCCATAAACATGCAAGGCCCTTTCCCCCTCAACTATTTGAAGACTGAAAATATTTTTCTATTTTAAGTAAATTTACTGTGTCAAAATGTGTGTTTTGGTTGTTTTTTGTTCATTTGTTCTCTGTAGACAGCATCAGCTGT
>NC_050533.1:24509347-24542595 GCF_002922805.2 Oryzias melastigma
CAACCTCATAGAAAAAATGTTTAGCTTTTTAGTCTGGAAAACTAAATTCCTTTTCTTACCAATGTTGGTGAGCCCATGAGCTTGTGTTCCATTGTAGTATATGCTGGTGGAGCACCTGGGTAATGGCTGGCTTGCTTTAAGGTATTTTGCATGTTATAAGTGTTCCACAGGGATGTGTTTTAGCTGTCTGCTACTTCTATCTGGATGAACTCTATTCAAATATGTGGTTATAGAGTTAGATAAGCTAATTCTTCTTTAATAGTCCTGGTGCACGCCTGTCTGTCCTGGGAGAGGATCCCTCCTTCATGTGGGCATCCCTGAGGTTTCTATATAAATAAAATTGAATATTTTAAGTTCTCTGCTGTCTGTTCTGATCCTCAAAGATCTATGTCAAGTGCCCCACATTTTCAGTTCTCTCTCCTATGCCGATGACTCTGTTATTTTTCTGACTGGGTAAAACATTGCCACATTTTATGACAAAAATCACAGATCTGCAGTGTTTACACGAATGGTTGCAAGTTCACCGCATTCCAATCTCATCGCCTTCTGGGAGTCTTTTTAATTCACATCTCACTCAAAAATGTTGAAAATCTAACTAGAAAGCTGAATCAAAAATTGCATGTTTATGCTAAATTCAGATCACATTAAACTCATTTGTTTCTAAAACGGATCTTCATGCAATTATCATGTCTACTCTATCATACTGTCTGGCTGTTTAGTTACTTCACAACACATAAAATCATCAAATCAATAGCAGACTCTACATTGCCTACACGATCCATAACAGCGTTCCAGGCTGGACTCGCCACTGCTCTATATTTTCACTGTTGAACGCCTTAAAGCTGGTTTATACTTCCACGCGTTTCGTAATCGTTCACGTCACAGTGGTCGCTCGCCATCGGAACAGAATCGCTTCAGTTGAATCAGAATGCTACACCTGCTGGTGACGTCATCCGTGGCTGAAATGTTACGCCCTGAGTGCAATCGCATGCAAATCGTGTCCTTTAACTTGAATTTATTTCAGTAATTAGAGGACGCGACTACGCAGAAAACTCTGCCCAAAATATATTTTTTAACACTAAAAACAATTAAGACTTACTGAAGAAGTTAAGAAATACTGAATTTCACATACTGGGAGAGACAGAAAGTGGACAACTAAAATAGAGCAAGTTGCTGGAAAAATATGTCTTATTTCTCATATATTACAGCACTAGAGAATCCAGTTTGTTCCTTTTTTAATTTAACTTTATCGTCTTTGTATTCCCTGCTTCTAGCGGATGAACTCATCACTTCCTCCTCTGCCTTCATGTGCCTGAGCAGTCGCAGATGCTGCAAGTGTCTGAGCGGGATGCTGATCATGTTAAAAATAAAAGCAGAACACGATCGCGTTGCTTGAAAAGTACAAACACCAGTCAGAAGTACATCGCAGTTATAGCAGAGAGTCACAATCAAATCCAGCCAACATTAGTATGAACGAGACCACAAGATTGCAGATGCGTATAATGTGTAGATGAGTATAAAGCAGCCTTTAGTCCCAACTGTCCTTACGGGTGAAAACAGGTTGCCTCTAAGTAATGGGCAAATCTGTACAGCACATGCAGGAACTTTTAAGACCAGGAACTTATTTAACTTTTAAGACCATCCTGTGAGCCTATAATGTAAAAAACGTACATCCAATTTTTTTTCTATGCTGTGAGCAACCTGAATGTTGTAGTGAACACTTAGGACAGATAGAAGAGTAATTACTCTTACAATTTCATTCATTTTGTCGGGTCCATTGTCCTTCAGCTGGTATCATGTCAAATGAATTGTGCTCGAGTTGTCTGCAGGTCAGCTGAAGAATCAGGTCAAAGTTGACCTTCAGAAGTGGTAGATTCTAGGTGTCGTTTTCTTGAAATCACATTTATTTGCTTCAATTAAAGGCTCAGACATTCGTAATCCCACACTTCTTGAAGTCTTTCATGCTTTTGCCTTAGCCAGGTCCGGTGGACCGAGTGGTTTGACAAAGATCCTGAAGTATTCACCCAAGTACCTTGGATCTGTCGTCTCTTCAGTAGGAGTCTTGCGTGTTTCGCCAGATCAGCATAATATTTCGACAGGTGATCATTTAGATAAACAGCCAAACCTTTCAGGTGTTTTCTTTGTTTCATCAGAGCAATCTTGTGCTTTTAATTCACAAACCTGATCCGGATCGCTGGTTTATCCGAATTCTTTCTCAGAGGAAGTGGATGACAGACCTTGATAGTATTTAGATCCAAGAAATCCCTTTAAATGTGAGGAATAATCCAACTTTGTTCTCCACGGACTTGCTACCACGGGTTAGCCAGCTTGAAGTTGGCTAGCACAGCTCTGAACTCCGTTAAGTCGGCTTCTTGATTTTTCTTTGGTGGCATGTTCAACTCTCCCTGTTGCAGAATTACTACTGTTTTGAAGTAGGTTTATGATTAAAGTCGCTTGTAAACAACTTTGAAAAGACGGAGAGTTGAAAACACGGGTTTACTCGCTCATGAACCAGAACCAAAATGTACAATATCCTTACAAATATTTTATGATACACGCCTATATTCCACTTTTATGATATGGTCCTTCGAGCCTCAGAGTAACTGAAATACACACCTGTGATCCTCATAAGATGCAACCCCTTCTCTCTGCAACCCTCTACAGGCCCAGACAACCTGTAGCACTTGATCTAAAACTACACAAAACCTTTGAATCAGAATATATTATTATTTTAAAAGACACACTTCTGCACCACTAACTGCCATGGGTCCAAAATGCAGCTCGAGGTCTGAACATTTCACCAGCTCTGTCACTAAAGGACTGTTACTTTTACCAGCCTTCAGGAATTCCTGTGGACAGAGATCCTTCTTTTATGTGTTCTCCAAAGCTTGGAATGAGGTACCACAAGTCCCCAGATCTATAACATCATTAAGTCTATTCAAAAGAACACTCATTCTTCCCTTAAAGGAGATATAGTGGATATTTTAAGTCACCCTACTGCTTCTTTTGTACGTGTTGTTATTGAGTTATTTTTCTTCTTTTCTTGATATTTGTGATGTTTGTCAGAGTTTTATGCTCTGCAGACCTAGAAAGTGTTATGTTCTGCCAAAAAATATTTTTAAAATGAGTCAGGACAGATTATTTTTAATCTTTTCTTGTTTTATAAACTAAATTAAGTTTAATTTAGGTTGCTATTTGATCCAGTGTTGTTTCCATTTATTTAAAGTGAGAAAATAACTCAAATGGGGTTGATGATGATGACACCTCCCACAACACCTATAGATTTGTCCCCTGCAGTGTTTGTAAAAATGCAGTTATGAGAAACACTGACATTTCTAAATAAAAGCTTGGTTTCATCACCTTCTAGACCTTTCTGGACCTTTCGGCTGTGCTTTCCTCCCAACATTCAAGCAGTTTCCCCCTGCGGACTTATCAAACGTGCAGCAATGGTTCTTATTTAAGCCTGCAGGGAAAATTGGTTCCAGCTTCATGTTACATGAAAGCAGCTTTCAGCAGGAGGAATAAATCTATTCCAGCATCTTCCTTTCACATTCCTTCACTCACAAGTGTGAGAGAGCAGTAAAAATCCAAAACACACCTTCGGTCTCATTCCGAACAGGATAAACATTTAGTGAGAATGCTAAAACTAAATTTTTTAAACTTTAAAACTGTAACTTTTTAACATAAATATGAGCTAGATACATAGCCTTACCTGTGATAATGCTAGTGTGAATGCTGTAAGCCAGTGTTATTCAACCAGTGTGCCGTGAGAGATGTTCAGGTGTTCCATGGGGAATTAATCATTTTCACTGATCTAAAAAGATCTTCTATCACCAGGAGATCAGCTCTGTTTTCATCCAAACAGGCCCTGAGAAAACACCGAATAGTTAGGAATATAAAAGACCATGGTCTAAAATACAAAAAAAGCCTGAATTAGCCAGAACAGCTAGCATGTAAATATTAGCTAAACTACAAACTAGCCTAAAAAATCTTAGGAAATGCCAAAATAATCCAAAAAGTTAGCAGTATGCCAATTTTCAAAACTTTAGAACTGTAACTTCTGAACGTAATTATGAATAATAAAAAGGCAGGAATATTATTCTAGAATAAATCGACTTAAACTTTAAATAACTTTCAATGTTTTACTCTCGATAAAAATATATTTTGTCAAAATTATACGTTAGACGTTATATGTTAGTTATAAGTTAGAAATAAGCTCAAGATAACATCAGGTCATTAATAACAATAAAAAAAAAAGATCTGGAGGACCGGATAGAATTACCTGAAGGGCCGGATCCGGCCCCCGGGCCTTGACTTTGACAGGTGTGTTATATTAATTGGCCTCCTTTGTGTGCCTTTTCTATTTCTTGAGATATTTGACATCAATGATTTCACGTGAGCTGGATTCACACCAGACTGCTGCCTCAGCTGGATGAGTAGCCATCATCCAATCAGAAGATCAATACTTTAATCTCCAAGTGTGCCAAAGTCCAGGGGCAAGACACCGGTCCAACCGAGTGATGGTAGAAACCAAATACTGCGCACCACATATAAAGAGTTACTTAATATTATTTATTTTGTGTGTGAGTGAGAGACACTATTTAAAATTAAAGTCTTCAAGCAGGCCATGGCAGTATGGATCATGGAATTCTATATTTTCCCTTCACTGCCTCATGCTGGTATTTTTTGCTGGAAAGGGATTTGTATACGAGCTGAACAGAGTGATAGATGAAATCTGTGACATTATTTCTCAGTAAATGCACTCTCCCTGTCAGGCTTGGCCAGTAACTCGAAGTGTTGAGTGTCAAGGGGCTAAAGATGCAGTGTTGAGAGGTGTTAAGGATTAACGCCATAATGGTTCCCCTCATCATGACTCTGCCCTTGGCTGGTTATGAAGCCTCTGTGAAGCTGCTCATCCTTTCAGAAAAAGGTTATTCAGAAGGAATTTCTATGCTTGCTGCTGTTAAGCAATGAACTTTACACTTTGTATCAGGATATCATAAAATTAGGGACAATAATACAACGTTACCCTCGGAAAAATCTATGGAACTAATTCTAATTTATTCCCAAGAAAAGTTAAACGAACAATGATGTTATGATGACTCAGAAAAAACTGATTCCGATTCACATTTGGGAGATTAAAGCAGTAAAATGACAAGAGCAGCAAACAGCCAGGAAATAAGACAAACAAGACTAACAGAAATGAATTCTTACCACATAAATTGTAAATTGTTCCAGCTGTTGCTGTTGAGCAGAAGCTCTCTGTGTGTTTTTTGTAGACAGAAGACGGTCTCCTGATGTAGTCCAAAATTGTTTTCCATTCTTTAGTAAATGTGAGGAAAAAAGAATGTTTGATTTCAGCCCGCGGTGCAAAGATGAACCCACAAGGAGGACTCCTGTGGACTTTGAGACTCAGTTGTACACTGGTTCACAGCTCTGTGACATTTTCAGGGTTGACGAAAAAGACAGACTGCATGAAAAGATAAAGATAATAACTGTACATTATTATATCTTCTGTGTTTCATCACTTTATGGCTACGTAACAACCACTCTTGGATACAGGCGATCTATGAGTGAAAAATGGGAAAACCAGTACTGGGCACACAGGTGGCCCAGCACAACATATCAAGGTCATAAACTGCTCAGTGAAAAATGTTCATGCACATTTTTATTCTACAGGTATGCAGCAGGCACCACGTTGTACCTCACATACAGCATGCAAGGATGCTGTAAGTGAGGGTGAACTAGAGACACAGGGGTACAAACAACACACAAAAAACAGACACGGATACGCACACACAGATCACTGTAAGTGTCCCCCTGCTTATTCACGTTTTTTTATTCGCGGGTTCACTATTTTGTAGATTTTTTTTTTTTCAGTCACGTGACTCCTACAGTTTGTTGCAAAAACTCAGACAACTCAAGATGCATGTATAAAACCTTTGATTCCAAAGGTGCTCCAGAAATTTCCCATGAGGGGAGCGCAATTGAAGAGCACATCCTGTCCGCTACACACTCACAGTGAGCCTGCATGGAGAAATGGCATCAGGTGACTCAGAAGTAGCTCAAAAACATCCTGATAATTGTAGAGAATAATTATTATCCAGAGCTGGTGTTTATTGTGGATGAAACTGACAAATTCTGGATAGAGATGCTCTCTCGCACTTAACTGAGGAAGAAGGAAGCACACGCTTTTTTAATGGCACAGAGTGACGATCCTCATGGAAAGTTTGCAGTCTATAGTCCTGGCTTAAAAAAAAAAAAAAAAAAAACTCTTTATGTTGACCAATACTCAAATTTTCTTTAATAAATCACGACCAGAAGGGGTGAGACACAAACTGCGGTTATCCGTATTTGCGTATTTGGTGAATCTTGGAAGTCTCCAGTCCCTAACCCCGCAAATAAGGGGTGAGTCGATTACGGAGGGGGGCTGTGTGGTTTTGGGTTTCTAAAAACAAAATAAGCGAGAGACAGGCAGAGAGCAGTTGGTGAAAAGTCAAGATGGACAATGTTAAATTAATTGTAGAAGCTTTAAATAATCACAGCTGAGCAGAAGCGCCTGTCAACTGCCAGGAAATATACCGTATTTTCCGGACTATAAGTCGCGGTTTTTTTCATAGATTGAATGTCCCTGCGACTTATACTCCAGTGCGACTTATATACGAATTTTTAATGATGAGATAAGTCTAGAGTGCCCTCTTATGGTGATCTATGCAATTACTTTATTTACTTTAGTTATTCAGACGTGACACAGAGGACGAAGAATTTAACGGATTTAGTGATATGGAGTGAGATTGCGTGCAATTAATGACAGTAAAGATACAAAGTTGATGAGTTCTTGAGGCTATAGTTAAAGAAAACTGTTATGTTATATAAATGCTACACCTTTTCGTTTTTTTCATGATGCTAATATGTGAATATGTGTTGACACATATTCAGCCTGTTTTCTATTCACTTATGAATGTTATAACTTACCTTCCAGGATGATGTAATATCGTTTTTTTCAACCAGTTTGTAAAATAAATTACTTGAAAAAATGCGACTTATACTCCAGTGCGACTTATGTATGGTTTTTTCTTCTTCATTATGCATTTTTTGGCCCCTGCGACTTATACTCCGGTGCGACTTATAGTCCGAAAAATACGGTATATATATATATATATATATACACATCTAGTGTGAACTGGAGGTGAAGATTCTGCACGCACTTTGTTTCGCAGCACAGCTGCGTGCGGTGTGTACCCGGTGTAAAGCTTTTACTAATGACCAAAGAGCAGCTTAAGGGCACCGAACCACACTGCAACTTAAACAAGCCTTACTAACACCAATATTAATGTACTTAACAAAAAAATCTTTGTGTTACGCCCCATTTAGTCTAGGGGTCTGGGGCATAGCATAAAGGTAAATACAAGTAAAATTTGTAATAAAAACACAAAGAGAGTTGTCTCCATAAAAATATAACAAATTTATTTACAAAAAAATAATCAAATAGTAGCTAAAAGTGAAGCAAAAGGCTTCAGGGTGAACCAAGGCCAAAATAACAAACAAAACCCAACTAACTCAACCCAGGGAGCTTACCTGCAAAAGAAAAGGTAAAAGAAAGACAAACACTAACCTCCCTGGACTAACAGAAACAGGAGAAAACATTTACTAAAGAAAATGGCAGTTCACCCCTACAGCTTCACCTAAATTAACCAACCCTTTAACACATGGGACCTAAACAAAATACCAAAGAAACTACAAAGTGCGCGCAAATTAAACAGGTGGAGAAGATCACTGAGCTGCAGTGGAGACAGGTTGGAGCCCAGCTCCCTTCTCATGGGATGAAGGTCCAAATGGTAGTTTTAAAGGCTCCCTCCATCACCCTTGGTCCAATGTGGAGCCACGCCCTTTGTGGAGAAAAAGACACAAAGATCCAAAAACATACAAGAGTCCCACTCTGACAAAAATAAACAGAACCAAAAAGAAAATATAAGACCAGATACGGCCACAGCCGTAACACTGCGTTCCATGTTTAATGAGCCCCAAGGGAACTGCAAGACAGTTGAAAACTGGTGATCAGTGCACAACTGAATTACTACACTCTGCAACACTGCAAAAATGTAAGTTAATTTTTCAATTGGTTAATACTTGGAAGGTAGAATGACCTTTTCTGTTAGTATTATTGAGTTTTAGGTTTCATCGCACTTTATATTTAATTTACTTTTGTCCGTTCATTTATTTTAATTCTTTTTTAGAGTTTTCCTGTCATTTTTTCATCAGTCTTTCTCTCACATAGCCTGCTTTGATTTGGATTTTGTACAAAAAAGGTTTAATCCACATATTTAAAGGTTTAAAGTGTCTTGTTAATAACAGATGACATAGATTTTAGAGTTTTAATTTAATAGAGACACCTTATATGCCATTCATTGGAAAAATCTACCTTTCCAATGGAACTTAACTTTTTAAAACTGCTTTTAATCTTTAATTTAATTTTATACTTTGTATTTGAAATTTGAAATTCAATGCTTCTTACTACTCATTTTTAATGTAATTTGTTTTGTAAGCGTCTTTGAGTGTCTTTTAAAAGGGCTATATAAATGAAAATGTATTATCATTATACCTTTTGTCAAGCAAGTGTATCTCACCACACTTTTCATTAGGTCCCTGAACCCCAGCATCAGATCTTTATAGATCTTTACGCTTTTGTTTCCCCAAAAGGTAAGAATTAATATAGACAATTGGGGCTTTCTGAAAAATGGAGAAACACAAACATATTTTAATATAACACTTTTAAAAAGTCTTTTTGTATGTACTTATAGGCAAGTGGGGCCAGAGTCACATTGGATTAAGATGGTTGTGAAATAGAAACTTGTGATTTTTCTCAAATTTATCTCTTTTTTTTAAATCACAGCCAGTAGATAAGTCTAAAAGCAGAACTGTTGAAGAGTGATTGGCAGCTCAGCCATTGAGCAACCTTTCTGAGGTCTATCAGGAATCATTCCATTGCCCTCATTGATACTGTACCCTGTTGGTGGGATTAGCTGTAAATCCTCTCCTCAAAAATCCTCTGTGGGGAGCGCTGTGCTTAAACCTGCTGTAACCGAGCTCTCTTCTATTTTTGTTCCTTTTGCAAATCACCAGCCTTGGTGCGAAACATCAAAGCAGATTTGTAGTTCAGTAAAAGGAAAACTAAACCTCATTTATAACTGATTCACAGCCAAATTAATTATTCATTCAGGTTACAATTCAGCAGCGAGAACAGGGGAAATGCAGGAAGACACACAAACACAAATAAAGGGCAGATAATAGCAGAGTTTTCAGGCCCCAGAAAAGCTTACAGCATCTAAAAAATGTCCCAAAAGAGCTCAGTGTTAGAGATTTAGCGCAGGGTCTCACATTAAGGTGTTTTTATATGGAAAATTATAGGTGTTTTAAAGAGAAAAGCATGCAGATTAGCTCATTTTCTCTTCCTTGGAGTGAAAAGATCAAGCCTTTTTTCCTCTGATGGGTAATTGTAATGCTGCTAAAACAAACATCACATATAACTGCAATCAGTGAAACACGGGAACGTAGAACATTTAACCGTGCAGTGAAGTGCTGCAGAGGATGGTAATGGAGTAATCTTCTGGCGACATTTAAGAAGAACTAAAACTCATGATTTGGGTCAAACACAAAGTTTCATGATGCTGTAAAACTTTAGTTTCTAAACATTAAAAATTTGGTTTCCTGTCAAAACCAAATCCCTTTTTGCACAAGCTGAAGTTCAAATATAAAAAGGAGTCAAGGGAAATGTTTCCTGTTTACAGTTTTCCTAAAAATGAAATAGTGATTTGTGCTGGGTGTACACCTTCTTTATTTATATATACATATAAATATCTTTGTTCAAATATGAATGTGGATACTGTGTATCTGCTTTTAGACCGACAGAGTAGTGAAGGCTAATGGGTTCATTTTGTGGTAAAATTCGGTTAAGAAATGCGGAAAACACCAGATGAACATTTCAGTATTTATTGAAATGATGAGAACATCGTCTAATTACGACCTTCTCGGATACGTTTAGGATCCACCCCAAAAATTTCATGCAGATTCCTCACCAGAATGTTCTTGGGCGAATGCCACCGCACAAAGTTTAAAAGACAAATCTAATGGACGTTTCTTGGCCATTGCTACTCTGGCTCACAACACAAACGCCACAGATACCTCAAGTCTGCACGACTTCAGTAACAGTCTTGATGTGCATGCAGGTTTTCTCAACTTTTTTAGAACATTTTCTATTGTAGATTAATCTGGGAGTGTAATCCTCTGGCTTCTACAGCTCTATGTGGATTGTCCTCATCTTAAATGTCTTTTAGGACACGTATTACTGCAGGCAATCTGTCCATAATGTTTCTGCACGCAGTGTAGCAGCAGCCCCATCGTGTGTCACTTAGTTTTGGTAATTCTCTTGGTGAACTAGTAAACATTTCTTTTTGGACAGAAATCCACTTACTGTACGCGTATGAACCTGACATGAAGATATGTAATCTTTCTAGCAAAGAAAAAAAACAAGCATCTTCTGGGACATTCCAAACACAATGACTAGATTTAAAATATGGGCTCTGCATTGAACATAAAATGCAATCAAGAATTCTTTAATTCTTGTCTGGACCCCAGAGCACTTGCCACTTATGACTTCAGCACCATCCTAGCCTTGACCCTCCAGATTTTCTTTATATTGCAGTCCGTACTTCTCAAGACATGAAACTATCTTTTTGCTATCTGTTTGCTTCCTCAAACTCCAGAAAGCTTTCCCGAACTACCCCATTGTAATAATATCTTACTACCATGGACAGCTCCTCTTTTTTCTGATGTCTTTAGTTTCATCCACTAAAATGGAAAAGTGCCCGCTTTCTTTCACTCCTGTAAGAATTTCTTCTCTGACCATTTCAGTTAAACACGCCAAAATTTCCTTTTGAGTGTGGTGGCTTGTGTACTTCGCATTTCTTGGGCCTTGTGTTAGCCGTCTTTTCACAAAAGCATCATGCTTACACACAATATTCAAAATTTCAAGAAAATTTCCCCTATTTCCTATTCAGCATGACCATGCAGTGAAATATTTCAAGCGGCTGTTATAAGCAAAATTTTAGCCAAAGTCTTAATGTTCTTCTGATTTTCAGTGACTTGTTTTTAAGTTTCATCTCCCATCATTTTGAAAACTGACATATTTTCCCTGTTCTTATTTTTGTATTCGCCCCATGAAATCATGGCATTAATATGAACCGCTGATCTTGAATGCACATTAAAACCACTTTCTCTAGAAGTAGCTTTCCTCCTGTTGGAGTAGCCATTATGTATTGTAAACGCGTTGCTTTTTCAAGCACCAAAATGTCTGCATGCAAAGCAGTAAACTGAATCTTTAGAAATGGAGTATGCAAGCCATGGCCGGACACTATACCATTCCATGCACTGTTTTGGGATATGCCTCTAAACTGGGCTGCAGTGGCGTGTCGTCTTCGCATTTTGATATGTCTAAAAATGAGACATTGTTATCTATACTGGCATGGTTTATGCTTCAAGACATTTTTACAAATTGCTTATTTTATCTAGTGTAACAAATACATTTCAATCAAAATGTAAGCATGTATTAAAAACGTTTGTTTTGTATATTATGGAAGTAAATTTGACATAAAGAAAAATGCAGACCTTGTGGTCCAACTGGAGCTGGTGCAGGACCTGCTGTCTCTACGTCACCACCTGCTTCCTCATCGTTGACTTCCTCTGTCTCTGAATCCTCCGCTTTCTCCCTGGTATTCACCTCTTTTTCTAGGTTTCTAATGCCTTTGTCTCCTCCGTCTGTGACCATCTCAGACTTTGAAGTTCCTGATGTTTCCTCTCTTTTCTGTTCACTCTTCTCCCCATCTTCTTCCTGTCCCCACTCTTGAAGATTCTCTTCATTTTGAAGGTTCTGCATTCGTTATTCTGACCTGAAAGAGTCAGCATGAAAAGTCTTGGTTTTATATATATGTGGGAAACTTAACTCTAACCAGTTATCTGTTCATGGCAGATCCTGAGCAACCTCAGTGAAAGTTCTGTTGCTGACACACTACAGCAGGACAGAACAGTGGACACCAATTGACAAACAGAAATGGCGGCGGGAAACTAATTCAGTGGTTTTATTTGTGGCATATTTCACTGTGGATGTGTATATTTGTATTACCCCTATTTTAAACTAATTTGGGATTCATTTATTATTTTATCTGCTAATATATCTCATTTGGGATCTACTGGGTTTTTTTGAGCTATTTTGGAGTTTCAGTTGTTAGTTTGGCATTCTGCTAGCTTTTTGTACAATGTCGGCATTTACTAAGGTTTTTTTTAGGCAATTTTGGAGTTTAGTTAATAGTTTAGCTCCATGCTAGCTGTTTTGGGTAAATTAGACATTTTCCCAGACTTGTAGGCTAATTTTGCATTTAGCTAATATTTTAGCAAGCTAGTACCTTCAGCATAATCAGCTATTAGCGTCAGCGTTTTCAGCTAATAATTCTATCATCTTCAGCTATCAATTTCAGCATCTTCAACTATCAGCACTAGTATCTTCAGCGGCCAAATTCAGCTTACAGCATTCACACTAGCATTATCACAGGTAATGCTATATATCTAGTAATTATTCGTAATTGTTACAGAGGCTTGCAACCCTTTACAGAAAATATTAATTATGAAATTAACACTATGGGCAATCTGATAAGAGAGGAAAAAAACATGTTTCTACACCCCACCCCTATCTGCTGTGAGGTCCCTCCAACACTAAAGCAGCAGTCTTTCGCTCGTTCATAATCCACAGTGGTTTTTTCACTCATTCAGACAACATTTACATCATGAAATTAACACTATGTCTGACAAAGGAAAATAAAATGAACAAACGTTACCAAAGTAAAATTGTGCCTCACCTTGGTCCCAATCCAGAGTGGTTTAACGAGCGCGTGCTCCTCGCTGCTGAACTCCGTGCTGTGGAGAATGCAGGGACAGCAAGACATATTTACGAACGCGCAGGTTACAACTATGAATAACTATTTACAACTCATTACATGAAACAAAACAAAACAACCTACCTATTATGTTAGTCCTCCCATGCGGAGACTTCTGCGGCTCCGCTCAGCTCAGTGTTGGGCAGCAGTGCAAGCAAAACCGAACAAAACTCTTCTGATCCAATGGTTGAATTGACAATTAATATTTATGATCCCTGGTATTTAGAAAGACTGTTTTCTATACGAGTTCTTCTTTTGCAATAGATTGGAAAAAGCATGGATTTTGGCTTAGGGTGTTTACATCCCAGATTGACTGGCAAGTACATTACAGAGGAGAAGCTAAGAGTTCCAGGGGCTCAAGATTTTATTTGCTAATTAATTACCGTATTTTCCGGACTATAAGTCGCGTTTTTTTTCATAGATTGAATGTCCCTGCGACTTATACTCCAGTGCGACTTATATACGAATTTTTAATGAGATGAGATATGGACCGTAAGTCTAGAGTGCCCTCTTATGGTGATCTATGCAATTACTTTATTTACTTTAGTTATTCAGACGTGACACAGAGGACGAAGAATTTAACGGATTTAGTGATATGGAGTGAGATTGCGTGCAATTAATTACAGTAAAGATACAAAGTTGATGAGTTCTTGAGGCTATAGTTAAATAAAACTGTTATGTTATATAAATGCTACACCTTTTCGTTTTTTTCATGATGCTAATATGTGAATATGTGTTGACACATATTCAGCCTGTTTTCTATTCACTTATGAATGTTATAACTTACCTTCCAGGATGATATAATATCGTTTTTTTCAACCAGTTTGTAAAATAAATTACTTGAAAAAAATGCGACTTATACTCCAGTGCGACTTATGTATGGTTTTTTCTTCTTCATTATGCATTTTTTGGCCCCTGCGACTTATACTCCGGTGCGACTTATAGTCCGAAAAATACTTTTTTATATATTTGGAGAACCTAAAGAAGCTTGTATGGATTATTCCTAAATATGTCAATAATGATTCTAATTTTGACTCAAAAATTGGGGTGGCAGAAAAGTTTCTGCATGCATGCCAGCAAAAGACAGAGTTTTGATTTTGAGAATACTCAAGCTTTTTATGGTTTGAATGCCATGCCTTAAAGAAAGTCCACTTCTTGTCCCCCTGCATTGTCTGACAGACACTCGTTTGGATGTGGCTGTGCAGGTCCGTCTGCCATGTATGGTGATATTTCTATGGTAAAAAAAGATTATTTGTGATCAAAAAATAGTTTGGAGTAATGACCACTTACCAGTGTCAGCAGATATGCCATAGAATATATATATAATAGAATTATGATCTATTAATTTGTCGGTAACACTTTATAATAACTATCCAATATAGCTTGTTAACAAATAATTAAACTGTTAGTTATTGAGTTATAAATAACTTGTTAAATGACAGTTAACAGTTTAAGTATTTATAAATGTACCTTGTAGACAGACAATAGATAGCTAACAAGCTGTTAGATAATGAATTATAAATTACCTGTTAACCTATTTATTCATGATTTCTAACTGTATTTTAGTAATTAGGACTAGATTATGAATAATCTAAAGTGTTATCATTTTGTCTTCAAATTGTTCTTGTAACGCACTGTTAAGTCAGTCAGAATCACAATGAACACATGTGAAAGGGAAAAAACAAAATCAAAAATCCAAATTCAAGTTGTAAATTCAAATTCTACGGTCAATTCAATTTCAGCAAGTTTCGGTAAGCAAAGTGCATCATCATATTCAATAAATCCTGTTAAATTAGTTGTATTAAAAGAACAATCAGAAAAAAACAATAATCTTATATCTGAATCGAATCATGTGATGCAAGTTAACAGGTTAAATTAAATTCAAAGCATACGAACGTTTCGGCATCATAAAACTACAAGTAACAAAAACTGGCTCGAATGCGGCCATGAAAACACAAAAGAAAGGCCTGAATAATAAACTAGAAAGTATGTAAAACAAACACAGAGCCATTTAGCTTAGCTTACCAATAAAGTAAGTAGCAAATGAATCATCATGGCTACAGAAAGACGCGGCCGCAAGACTCGCAGCAGGAAGCAGACAGCAAGTGATCTGCTTGACCTGGAACTTAAACCGTAGTTGGGCCCGCCAAAATAAGGCACATCAGGTGTACATGCTTTACTGATTTTAGGCCTTGGCTAGATGGGGTTCATTCTAAACAAAGAAGAGTACCTTGTGAACAGCTCTTTGTGGTTTTTGGTACCAAAGGAGAAGTTCCACATGGTCCCATATTGGGTCTTCCCGGTATTGGCTCATGAAGACAAACCAGAGAAGAAGTACCTGACATACGTTGAAATATTCACATAATTAAAAAAAAAAAAAAACAGAAAAAAACCCAAAACAGTTTGAATAGTATTCAGTTGCTTTACAAATATATTAAAGGAACTGTTGGAAGGGGAGGGGTTGGTGAGTTAAGCCACTAGTCAGCCTCCTCTCAATAAACTGGGTGAACATTCCCCCCCCAGGAACTATAAGTCAACTTTGCATGGATTCAGTTTCATTATCCCATCAGAGATTTTCACATTCCTGCTCTTGACCATCTTCTCAGGTCAATTTTAACGAAGGAGGGGCTCTTAGGACTTGTCAAGGTTGTCAGCCCTTCATGGAGTCTTAGCGTGGACGCTGGGCGTTTTTACTGGTCAATATGGAGAGGTATTCTGCAAAACATCTCAGTTTGGCTCATTTTTATTCCAAGGAGCAGCCAATCCATTTTGTGAATATTCAGGATAGCTTTGAATCCAATTGGATTTTCTCTGGGTAGAAGAAAATGTTCAAAAGCTGAATGAAAAATCTGTAGATGCATTTTATTTTATCTTTTCTGTGGTCCTTCGTTGATTGCAGAACTTACCTTCTGTAAAATAATAAAAATAAGTAGAATCTGCAAAGCAGCCGGCTTTACTTTTCAAAATAATTATATAAAACAATAATTAAATACAACATCTATTATAGACTGTGACCCCTAACCCCCCCACACCACCACCACACACACACACACAAGACATTTTATACACTTTTCTCAGGCAACTCTCTCAAAGTTTGATCCTTTGTAGAAAAACTAGTCCAGTGTTATAAATGAAACCAAATATCTGCTAACGATTGAAGATTTATGTTGATTTTGCTGAACTTGTTCTGTACTGGAGGCATGGTGGGTGTGTGTGGAGGGGCAATTGACAGACGGTCTATGGCCGATTGGAACCCACAACACAAGGTGCTGAAAAGACAAAAAAAAAAAGAAAAAAAAAAAAACAGGTTTAAAAAAGTCTACAAAACCACAAAAGGTTAAGCATGTTATAGCAAAGGACTATTGCATAGTAAACAGAAAATGCACATCAAATGTTTTCTCTCACAAAGAGATGGTGTGTCTGGGTGCTCAGATTTGACGATGAGTCATGCAACGTGGATTAAAATGGAACATGCACAGATGATTATAAAATACTACAGCTTTGATTTACCAAAGCTTCCCTCTTATAAAACCATGTGTAGATGTACAGGCTGCCGAGAAGAATTTGTAAGTGATTTAAAGACCGAATTGTGTCAGACTGCTAAAATAATTTACATTATCTATTTAAGGTGATTTACTGTCACACCTCTTAGTTTCCTATTTTTACCTTAAATGCTCGTTTAGTGCACAGTGCAATCTTCTCCCCTTTACTGTGGCACCTGTTCCTCTTCTTCATTCTTCTTGTGTGGACCATCATCAGTGCACATACAGACTGATCAGGTTTTAGTGTTTACTGCAATGGTCTGAAATAACTGCTAAAGCCCTCATGTCACAACAACCAATGTGCCTTTTGTCTATAAAGCATGTCAGAACATCCTCGAGGGCTGCAGTCAGTTTGTTTCAGCAGGTACCAATTCTTTACGTTTATTTTCTCTTGCGTCAGTTTAACTCAAAATCCAGAGTGCGCAATGGATCAATTTTCAAAAACTGTTGTTTGTGTCTTTGTGCCTTGTTCAGTGAGTGTTAGTAAATAGCATGCAAATCTCAATTAAATAAACTAAATATTATTAAGATGCTTGAATATATTTGCATTTAAAATACTGTCACGGATCAAATATCATACATCCCTAATTCAGACGGTCTTGTTGAACTTCTTCTACAGGTTAGCTTGTGTTTGTTATAACATCCAAGTTTCTTTTTTACCCATAATTTAAACTGACTCATCGTCAATTGACAATTTAATGTATAATTTGATCACGCAATTTGAAAATGCAAAAAAAACAAAAAAAAAAAAACTCAACACCAGTCTTGCAGGTAGTATATATTACAAAGTTAAAATGGAACATTTTCAGGACTCTCAAGATGTTTTGTTGACCGACTCTGATGAAAATTGTGTGTTTAACATTGTGGCATTTTTCTGATAATGGAGGACATACAGTGTATATAAAGAAACTAGGATTAAAATTGCATTTCTGAGAATTTCCTTATTCAAAATGGTTGTAAATCGGAAGCAGACACAAAAATGTAATTACTGGTGTCAAACTCCAGGCCTTGAGGGCCGGTGTCTTACATTTTTTTCCAACCAAGCTGCCATTGGAGCTCTTTATTGGCAAAACACACCGGATCCAGGTAATCAGCAGAAGATCCCTGACCTTCTGAATGTGAGTCAGCAGCTCAAAGCACTGCGCCGTCTAGTGGGATTCCAGAATATATGTCAAACTTAAATTTAAACCTGATAATCTGCAATGTGAAAACAGGAAGTCATTGTTGATGGTTTAAAACCATCAAAAATGAATCAAACGTCACCCCCCCAATAGGACTTTCTTTGGGTGTACAAATTTACCTCCATGGCTTACACCCAGATAGCAGATGGATGTGGGTCACCTCCGGCTCAATTGCAGCAGAGGCGGCATTTGTCCGGCCCAGACAAAGCAGAGGTCCACCTCAAGTGGCCCAATAGTTAAAATGAGAGTGTGGGCCACAATCACAATTCAGATGCGGGCCACTTTTGGCAAACATGCGGCAGTCACCTTGTCCGCTGACAGGTATGTAAGCCAAAAGTGGCCCACTAGTTAAAATACAAATGTGGGCCATAATCACATTTCAAATGTGGGCCACTCATGGCAAATATGCGGCAGTAAAATGAGCAAATGGCCGTGCCTATTTCAGTACTTAAGTATTTTAAAAAATATGTTATTTTCCTGTTTAAATAAATGCTGAAATAAAATGAGAATTTAATACTAAATGCATAATTTCTTATAAACCAAGATGTTGCCACAACATTTTTTTTCAAGATGACCTTTTTCTTCAATTTTGTTTCTAGTCTATAAATGTGTAATTGAGGTAAAAATGAGAAGTATACACTCTAAATTAGAACTAAACAAACAAAGTTGACTAGAATGAAATGAAATTAATTCAGCCATAGATGTTAGTTAAATCTGCATTCATTCATTCATCTTCCCGACCCCTTTCGGGGTCGCGGGGTGCTGGAGCCTATCCCGGCTACTGAAGGGCGAAGGCGGGGTACACCCTGGACAGGTCGCCAGTCTGTCACAGGGCCTCAATCACACACCCATCCACTCTCACATTCACACCTAGTTAAATCTGCATTTTGTTCAAAATTATTTATGATTTAGAGATTGTTTTGTTAAAAGTAACCTTAAAAAAATGTTTTTTTAATGTTGCGTTGAAGGGAACTCGTTTTTTTTAATCTATATCAAAGCACATTTTATTAAACACATTTGTTATATAGTTTAGTTTTTCGATGTCATTTTTAAAACATTTATAACTATAGTAAAAGACTAGTTAATACAGGTTGTGTAAGCGGCCCCGTTTTAGAAAGACTTACAAAGGACCTCAGCAAAGTTCAATTTGTTGTAGTCGAAATTCCTATTGCCTCCAAAAGCCGCCACCCCGGTGCTCAAAGGCTGAAGCTAACAGACGGTCGGTCGCAGCGGAGTCACGATAGCAGCAGCGGTGAGTGGACTTAAACTAAAGTTTCGGTAAGTAAACTCTTAACATTTATGATGTATAGAGTATGTGCTATCGATTGATAATGCTGATGTTTGCTAAATTACTGATATTTTACCACGCACGGAGATAGTCGTTTAATGCTCTTTTCCCCCCAAATGATGTTTGTTTTCATTGTGTAACCGGCTTCGTTCAGCGCTGAAACGTTAAAGGAGGCAGCAGTGACGATGTATTTATTCAACTCTGCATATAGATATTTGCGTGCTTTTAGAAGAACAATTTTAATTCTAGAGGAAGGCGCAGAGACACGAGGAAAATGGCGTGGTCCTGCATTTACGAAGGACCCCATATTAGCATTTAATAACAGTGGCTGCAGGCCGCTGCTTTGTTTTAGGCACGGATAAAGAAAAATTTGCTCATAATTTAGATAAATCATTAATTTTGTCATGTGTTCAGGGTCCTTCGGTGTATGTACCCCTGCAGAGGGCAGGGTTTCTGGAAAACCAGCAGTTACGTCGGTCCTTGAGGCCTGGAGTTTGACACCCCTGATGTAGTTGGAAAAATCTTTGCAGGTGTGATGTAAAAGCTACTAGGCAAGCCATAAGCTCCCTGCTTTGCTCTATTCTGCTGCATCTGCTCACAGACAAATAGATCCATTACCGTCTTTGTTTCAATTGCCTGAACTAGATTCTGGATTAAAACTGTACAGCTGGATAGCTCACATATTGCTTACCGTATTTGTTGCTCTGGTGATGTTAGATTGAGGTTGTGAGGGGCTGTAAGATAGCGGGAGAGCCTTTAAACAAATTGACGATGGGAAATGGGGTCGGGCTTACTCCACTCCTGGACTTTTCTTCTACTTTTGACTGTGACAGGGTCAGTGAATGTCCTGTAAATGTGTGCTTTTGCCCCTTTTTCCAGAGGATATTGAATTTTCAATATCAATTATCATTTCACAATTTGCTGCATATCAGAATAGTGTTTAAACCATTTAAAATGGAAAAAAAAAGATTTTTGGAGTTTTTAGTAGGAAAAACCATGCAATTTAACATGATCAAGAGATTTTTTATCTTAAAAGCTTAAATTTGACAAGTCCAAAACTGTTTACATTAAAATTACTTTTCTTTTTTTTCTAAATGTGCAAAAACAAACAGAAAGAAATACGGCTCAGGGCCATAGCAAGTGTATTAAAGTTATACTATAGACGTTTTTGTTATTACACAAAGCAGTTCTCTCCTTCCTGTCACAAAGTCATTGGTGATGAAGCCAGTGGCAATTTCATTCTGGCTGCAAGCATAAGCCCTCATCACATCTCACACTTCCAAGGAGTGCTCTTGTTGCAGAGTTTGCGATGCCGTTGCCCCATGCTGTCTCTCTTCTCCTTGGTCTGTCCGCTGTTTGTGGGAATGGGTAGGTGCTGATCAGGGTTCTTTTGAAGGCCTCTCTTTAAGACAACCGCGAGAAGCTCCTCCTGGGACTACTGACGTGTCATCGGCCTCTCCTGCAGGCTGGACAAAAGCTTGTTGGTCACAGTAACAGTGACGGGCCATCTCCTGGTTTGTCCCAATCATCTGGTCCGAAGTGTCCACTCCTCCCATGTATTTGTTGTACTCCGTAACTGCAGTGGATCGGGGGAAAGAGATTTTTTGTTGTGGCCCATCTGGAATGAGTTAGTAAATTTGTGGGTCATTACAAAGTTAGTTGCAATTTAGTTGTAGATAGAGTTGTTGTTAGATAGTTTCATAATTTAGATAGGCAGTTCGGCTCTAGGTAAGTATGGTTTTAATAATTTTCAAATATGATCAATAGCAATATGAGTCCTTGTCTTCTGCCAGCGCTCCACTGTGTCTCCACTGTACACAGGGTGGATGGTGGAGCACATGGAGCCCTCTCTGGTGTCCATCCACTCCACAAATAAAAGGTCATCATCCCTGATCCAGCGGATACTGCCTTGTGGGGATTTTTTGGTCAGGGCATTTTCTTGGCTGGTGGGGACACCAACTCTTCCCAGCCTATAAGGAGAAAAAGAAGGAGAAGATGATTATTTCATTTTCATATCATAATACCTGGGCATGAACTGAAACAAAATGTATTCCTAGTATTTGTATTTTCATTCATATATATCCACAGCTGTTGCACGTTACTTGTATGTTCCACAAGCTCGAAATCCCTGCTGGCTCAGGTGTCGGAAGAAGAGAGGGTTGGCGTCAAAGTTGTCCTTGTAGACAAGATACCCAGACCCCAGATAGTCTCTGTTGATCAGACTGGTGACAAAATTGAAAGAGTCCCTTTCCTGAAGATGTCTTTGACTTCCCTGTGTTGAAGTCAATGGTGTAGCCATTTATGTCTGCCAACACAAAAACTTCAGCCCCCTCTTTGTTGACTTGGCCTTCATGTATTGCTTGATGTCAAGCCTAGCTTTGGTCCCAACCGTCCTCTCATCCACTGAAAGGTGCTGTCTTGGCTGGTAAATGGTCTTAGAGTTTGCAGCTATGATGTCCATCAGAGGTCTGATTCAGTGGAGGGGGTCATAATCCTCTGTACCCTTCCTCTGGTCATTTTCCACATCCTTCTCTGGGTCGCTGATATGAAATTGGATAAAGTTGCCATGAACTGGTCTCGAGTTATCGCCGTGTATGGTATGGTACACGGAAAATTGTACTTCGACGCCAAAAGTCCTTCATCTTAGGTAAGTCCCACACTGACATGTACAGCAACAGGCCAATAAATGTCTTCATATCTTCCATGCTTATTTCAGCCCAGGTGAACTTCCTCCCTCCCTCTTGGTTTTTGGCTGCATTCTTGTTTGTGTTTTCAATTATTTGTCTGAAAGTTTGCAGCATCAAAAAAATAGGAAAATATTTCACTTGATGATGGATTTCCACTATCCAGAGGTGGTTGGACACCAGGGATTCTTTTAGGGATGAACCTCAGTGGGTGAGGGACTCCTTCAGTGTGCTCATTGTGTGTCTTCCACCTTTGATGTGGTCAGTGGGTTTGGTCTCTGTCCACATCATCAGCTCCTCCAGCATCCACACAAGCTCTGACAGGATGCCTGCATCTTGAAGAAAACAGTTTACATTTACATAGCTGTACCTGAACAACGTAAATATATGTTTATAATATAAGATTATTCATAATAGAAGTCAAAAATAATGATAAATTACATTTGAACTGCATTTCTTTCATACAGTAAGTATTTCAAAGTAAAATATAGCTAGTGAGGTCTGGATTCATCTAGAAAAAAAAAACACAAAACAGAAAATGCAGCTTCAAAAACGTTACCTTTTCTCGCCAGAAGTGACTCCTTCCGCTGGTCCTTCAGTGTCAGAATCTTCTCTGAACCTCAAAGGTCCTATTACCTGGGAGGGTTGTCTTGATGATATTTTTAGATTTTGTTTTGCTCCTGTAAATCTGTGTTTTGACTGATCCGCACTCATTTCTCTCTACCACTCTGTCTATTTTCCCAGTATGCAAAGTGGCTCTTTGCAGGCCTCCAGGCAAGATTACCGTAATGTCATGAAATTGACAAGAAAGCGCAATGTCTCCCCTTTCAGAAACTGTTGGAGTTTTCCAAATACAGCAAACCGTTCAGGAATTATGGGAATTCAAAGAGCAGTTGTGAAAATGTGTCATGGGCGACATGCTCGCCCTTGAAGGGTTAAAGTTATAAAACTGATTAACTGGATTCTTTTAATTAGCTTGAGCGCTAAAAGCAGTCCAGCGTTGTGTAACACGAGAAAAGTTGCATGTAGAACCTTTCTTTGCAAATGGATGGGATTAGTGCAGCAATGGATGAACAGACGGAAAAACAGGTGATTCCCACACCGTACCTGTCTGCATAGACATGCGACTTTCACAAACATATTTAATCTTTTGAACATTCAAAGAAATGATCAAACAAGATCATCAGATGCACATTTCAGAGATGTTATGAACACGATTCATACAAGTACTTCCATGAAAAAAAAAGTAATGTGGTCAAATCGTAGTCATGAGTTTGAGTTTTTCTCTTTTGTAAAAAATGTTTTGTGTCAAAATGTTATACTTGAAGCTTGTGCATGAAGCTTCAAAGTAGTCTGTGTTGTTTCCTATTGAGGATCAATAATTGATCTATTGGTTTCGTTTTGTTAATTTTTTTTTTTTTTTCCTTTTTAAACTCGATTTTAGCCACTTCTGACATGACACTAATTTAAGAGGCCTCATGTGTTTTATCAATTAACACCACCACCACCCCACCCCCCGGTCTGTGGTATAATCCCCATGGGTTGACTGGTCCGCAGGGGACCACTGGAGTAGGCTACTCTTCTTGGCATGGATATTTTGTTTATCTTACCTTTGATCCTGATTCTGGTTAGAGCTCACCTAGTGGTGGAAGAAAAATCCACACAATATTGTATATTGTATAAGCTGCATGGTTAAAAACCTAGGAAAAAAGTAGAAGTTTATAGCCCAGAACATATGGCATTTACATAGCAATGTGATTTATATATATATCTAATCTTAAATTATGAACCAGATAATGATAATTTACGTGAAGGAAATGGTTTGGTTGAGTCCCTTCCCTTCCTTCCATATCTTTTCAGGCAATCTATCTTTTAATGTTTAGTTATCCTGTGTTTGACATGTCTTTATGGATGTAAAGTTCTGTTGATTGATTGTACTGGATAAGAAGTTTTTTTTTGACTGCTTGAAATAAACCATTTCTAATCTAATCCAATCTAATCTAATCTGACTGTGATCGTTATGTAGAAATAGAGGAAGTTTATGCTAGTTATTTGAACAGACAAACTGAAGACTTCTCGGGAGCTGGAAGTTGTCTGCTTTTGCCATTCCTTCTGTTTTTAATTGTGTTTTTGTGTAAACTTGCCAAAAAGCTTTGCACGCTCGCATGAACACCATCCCCTTAGTCCTGTTCAACAAACCTGCTCACACGGATGCGTGACGCTGAGAGGCTTAGCTCTGATCTCCTGCAGGGCAACTGAACATACCTGTTTGACCATCTCTTCACCATCTCCTAGCAATCTGCTGACAACGTTGAGTTCATTTGCCCAACCGGGTGGCATTCACAAATGAGCAAGGCAGAGAAACAATCGGCTGCTACTTTGAGATATGCTTAAGCAGGTGTTGGTGTGCGCTTGACGAGGAGTCAACACCGAGCACGCTGCGGTTTGCGTCTTATCAGCTGTTAGCCAAAAGATTTGTATTCCTGGCTGACGGGGAGCTGATGTGAGGACTGGACTGAAGCCATCTCTGGATGGCGCCGTCCTCCGCTGTCTGTCCTTCTCATTCTGTCTCGGCTTTGATCATATTTGGCTGTGGAGTGAGTCACACATCAATGCGCACAACCCACGCAGATTCTGTACCACTATTCACACTGCACACACATGTAGAGCTTAGAGTCTAGCACTTCGGCGCTCACACTTCAGTGTTCTTCCTCCCAGCATGTGTTCCTAAATCCAGGAGGGCACAGATGTGTGCACTTCCTGCCAAAAGAAATGTCTTATTTCCCTTAAAGTCCTGTAATCCTGTTAGCATTTAAAGTGCTCCAGCTCCAACATAACGGAACTTCTCATCCTGAAACGGGATTGACACAGGTCGACAGTCGTTTCTTTTTCTATAATTCTTATAGAATTACTTACCTACTTACTTGTTTGGTGTCAACCAGCTTTTAAATGAAATGTGGTATTAAATGTGATCTTCAACATTAATATTAATCTGTAATGAGAACATACTTTTTCTGTTGAAGTTGTCAAGACAGACTTGTCTTTAAAGTCCCCTGTGAGTATTTTTTTTAATATAAAAAGCATGTTCCCAGCAGGGTTTTCATTTTGATTATGAAATTTTTAACCAAAACTCCACAGCCTAAATGTGTTAAAAAGCCATTTTTCATGTTGATCGGAAGCCTTTTTTTCCCAAAATATCCTCTGTAGGGGCGTGGCTTTTGGAGATGATCTTAGCAGCTCCGCCCCTCCACCCCCACACTGGGGTGTGCCATGAGCGATCACCCTTTCGGGGTTGCGGGGGTGCTGGAGCCTATCCCGGCTGCTGATGGGCGAAGGCGGGGTAAACCCTGGACAGGTCTCCAGTCTGTCTCAGGGCCTCAATCACACACATACACTCTCACATTCACACCTAGGGGCAATTTAGAGTCACCAATGAACCTATGAAGCATGTTTTTGGACGGTGGGAGGAAGCCGGAGTCCCCGGTGAAAACCCACGCATGCACGGGGAGAACATGCAAACTCCACACAGAAAGGTCCCAAATCCCCCAGCCGGGCGTCGAACCGGGGCCTTCTCACTAAGAGGCAAGAGCGCTAACCACTGCTCCACCGTGCAGCCCCTTTTTAAATTTTGAAATACATTTTAAATGAGCAATCAGCAAACAATGTGTGATAGTAGAGTATCTGTTATGAAGTGACAAACAAAGTAATGTTATGCCCCTCTATGTTAGTGGGTGGCAGCTAGGGGTGTAATGATTAATCGGCTTAATTGACGATTCGAATTATATTCCTACGATCCAGTCAGATTGATCTGGCTGAGGCAAACGGTAATTGACCTTTACTATAATTAAATTGTTTCAAAATGAATTAAATCGATTATATTGATACTGGAAAATACCTTTTGGATTAAGCCATGATAGGTTTAAGTGCCATCACAGCAGACAGCCCACAGCAAAAAGTGATAAAAACATCATTACAGTCCCAAGTGTGGAAACATTTTACAAATAAATGAGGGTACCAGTGACCATTAGGTCTTACTTGTTTGTTTGTACACATATTTCATTTACACTTTATCACAAGGAATCTGGAAAACTGTGCCTGCACTGTTCAGTACCAGGTATTTATCTCTGAGCCACACTGGTGGAGGTTTTGGATAAAGCTGTCCTGGATCTATATTGGGTCAGTGAATTAGATCCTACAAAATAAACCAATATTGGCTATGAATCAGATCATCAAATGCGATTTGAATCATTGTTTTACAATGATTAATTGCACCCCTAATGGCAGCATATAGCCAACTCCCTCTAGTAAAATGATGCAAATGTGCTGCACATGACAGGCCATAGTGATTTCAAAGGAAACATGATGACTCTAAACAGGACCCTGGACAACATTCTGACCCAAATGAAAGCACTAGTATAAGTATTGGACAAATAAAAAAGGGAAAGATGGAGGACTCGAGGAAATACAGTAGATTTAAAGATTTGTATTTTATGGTAATTCAAGGATATTGTGTCTGATATCTTTACTGTGTGGTGAGCAGCTACAGAACAGTACTGTTGGCAAAAAGCTTCAACATGGTACAGAACTCATCTCTTGAAAACAAGTCTACTGACTGTTTTGTAGCTCATGGATCCTGGAAATTATCTTTATTAAAAAAGTGTCACGCTGTAGCAGAAACGGTTGTAGTGCCAGCCTTAAAGTCATTGTCAAGGTGATGTTCAGCCCATTGATAGACAGAGGCAAGAATCCTTTGGCGAAAGCTTTACCTATAAAGCCAAAATTTGTAAAGAAAAGGAAACCTGTGAAAACATAGAATGATATTGATCTGAGAGATACGTTAGTTGCCATTAATAACTGTGAATATGAATCTAAAAAGTAGGTAACATTTTCAGAGTGGATAAATGGAGAGCACTGGTGCAAAGAAATGCAGTAACAATGAACGGACTGCCTGTTCAGGGTGAACTCCACCTTTGCCCACGGCACCATGGGCGGTGGTGGTGCTGCGGAAGAGCGGTCGACTATTGATTGGAAGACTGCGGGTTTGATTCTGGCCCCATTTGTTGAATTGTCCTTGGGCAAGAGACTGAACCCCACATTACCTTTGGTGTAAAGTTGGCGCAAGTGTTCGTCAGTGGAGCCACCACCGGTGTGTGAATGGGTGAATAGGTCTGTGACTGTAAAGCGCTTTGGGCCCTCAAGGAAGGTAGAAAAGCGTTATAGAAGTATACACCATTAGCCCATTAGCAGCTGGGTTGACTCCCCCAACCCTGTGACCCCAAAAGGGGTTTAGTGTGTTCTGAAAGCGGATGGATGGGGCACATGAGCAAATCTGGGCGGCATTTCTGATGTCAAATCATTGAGAGAAAAGCTCAAAAAAGGGAAAGAAATGTATTAAAGTGTAAAGCTATGAACAAGTGCTTGGGCACCAAAGTGAGAGCATACAAGAAGTATAACCCTCTCATTGTTACAGAGGGACGTGATGTCTTGCCTAATGACAAACCCCTTATATATTTAGGGCTTGGAGAGTGCACTCCAAAAGTGTTGATGGAGCCACATCAAACAATGCTGTTATCATACTATTACACCATTTTGCAGGTGTTTTTCACTGTTACAACATACACCTTTCATGTAGAAAATGGACTTGAAAGAAAATGCAAACCCAGTAGGGCAAGCTGCATACGGAGTTCCTGCTCCAGCAAAAAGAAGAGCTGGAAAGAATAGAGGCCCTTCAAAGTTGAAAAAAAGAGGCTGAAGAAGCCAATGAATATATAAACTCACTGCATTTTTTCAGGAAAAAGACTGGTGACTTTGAATTATAAATTAACCAAAAGTAATAAAAAAAAAAAACCAAATAAGATTAATGTCAAATACCACAACATGGAAAAATCACAAGTAGATGCCTGCTTTACAAACCTCTGACATAAAAGATCCGCACTTTTAACAAATTTGGTCTATGCCAAATTTAGATTTTCATTTGCAATCCATTTCAGAAATTTCACACAATACAAAAAATGTTGGAGTCTATGTTAAATGTCATGCTGTAAAATGATTTTAGGATTTTTTTGTGTTTTGTATTCATCTTCTTCTGCTCATTCGGGACCGGGTCGCACAGGCAGCAGTCTAAGCAAGGATGTCCAGACTTCCCTCTCCCCGGCCACTTCCCCAGCACCTCTGGGGGGACCCGAGGTGTTCTCAGGCCAGCTGAGAGACGTAGTCTCCCCAGGGTGTCCTGGGTCTTCCCCGGGGTCTCCACCCAGTGGGACATGCCCAGAACACCTCTCTAGTGAGGCGTGCAGGAGGCATCGGGACCAGATGCCTGAGCCACCTCAACTGCCTCTTCTCAATCTACTCTGTGCTCTCTCCGGGGTGACCGAGCTTCTCACCCTATCTCTAAGGGAGCCCCCAGCCAGCCTCCAGAGAAAACTCATTTCAGCCGCTTGTAGTCGGGATCTCGTTCTTTCAGTCATGACCCAGAGCTCATGACCATAGGCGAGTACTGGAACAAAGTTCAAGCGGTAAATTGAGAGTTTTGCTTTCTGGCTCAGCTCTCTCTTCACCACAATGGACGGTACAGCGACCGCAAAATGGTGGAGGCCACTCCAATCCACCTGTTGATCTCACGCTGCGATCTTCCCTCACTCGCGAACAAGACCCCAAGATATTTAAACTTCTCCACCTGAGGCAGGAGCTCTCCACCCACTGAAAATTGTATTTTTGTATTTTCATACTAAAGGTGGAATCATATTGCCAAATTACACAAAGCTTTTCTTTAGAGAACAGATCAACACCATTACTGGAATACAACAAAAGCTTACTGGGCTGAACAACAATGCATCTCTCCTTTCTGCAGTGGAACAGATGCAGGGGGTTGTGGCAGGAACAGGAAGGTCTGGCAGAACAAAGACGTGGGCTGGAAGGTGTGCCAGCTCACCCTCTGTCTCAAACACAAACCGTCAGCAATCCTAACGAGTCATAAAGTGTGAGACACTGACAGCTGCCCAGGAGTCCATGACTCACAACATGATTTAATAAGCAATCAGAGCACAAATACTGCACAACGAAAACAACATTTCACCTACAGAGCCACAGCTGCTTCCTCTACTTCACTGACGGGAATAAAAGAGATTTTTCAAAGATTGCTCTATCTTTAGCTCCTTATTAGCGGTCATGATTCATGCACTGTTTCCGTTTGTTTAACAAACTTAAAAGATGTTATCAAAACCATTCAATAATTATTGTAAAACTTCTCAGAACTTGCAAATCAATCCATTATCCTTATCTTTTATGCTATATTCAATATTTTCTTTGGTGTGTTTCGGGATTTTGTCATTTTAAGAATGGCAAACTGACCACTAAATGAATTGATAAGACCTACCTCCATACTAGATGTGTAAAGATACATTTTAACAATGATTCAATCCATATCATAAGTTGTGGTAGGTGATCTGATTCAGCAACCACAGATGGCACAGCAAGAAGGCCCCGGTTCCCATCCCGTCTGGGGGATCTGAAACAGAACCACCAACTGGGGACCTTTCTGTGTGGAGTTTGCTGTCGTACTTCTCTGCTTCTTTATTTTATTACTGTACATTGAGATTTTTTATCATGTATATGCACATTGAGATTTTTATTTTTTATTAATGTATACCCTGTAAGCTGCTGGAAAACTTAATTTCCCCAAGGGTGCCATCCCAAAGGGATTAATAAAGCAAAGTCTAAGTCTATGTTCTCGTCGTGCATGCATGGGTTTTCACCGGGGACTCTAGATTACTCCAACAGTCCAAAAACATGCTTTTTAGGCTAAGTGGTTACTCTAATTTGTCCTTAAGTGTGTATGGCTGTGATTGAAGCCCTAAGACAGACTGGTGACCTGTCCAGGGTATACCCTGTCTTGGCCCCTTTTATTTGCCGGTTTAGGCTCCAGCACCCACGTGATCCTGAAAGGGACAAAACGGTTAAGAAGATGAATAAATGATCTGATTCATAGCCAATACCAGTTCCCTTTGTTCCATCTGATTCTCTGACCTAAAACACATCCAGGACATCTTTATTCAAAACTTCAACCAGTTTGTAAAAACCTGGTACTGAACAGTGCAGGTGACGTCTTCCACATTCCTTGTATTTCGTCAAGCTAATAAGTGTAAATTAAATATGTATACAAACAACAAGTAAACAAGAATGAAGGTCAAATATAAGCAGTTCTTACAAACACCATATAAACATATTAATAATGTTAGTAAATGTGTTTAGAAAGCTTGCTAAGGAATCTCATTATAAAGTATTACTGGTATTTTCTATCAATTGAATCTGCTTGTTTCATCATGAAGTGATTTTACAATGGTAGGGGGAGATTTGATTAACAACTTGCCTCAGAAGTTGTATCTTGGAATATAAATCTGTTTAGTCCATTTGTTGTCACACTTCCACTCTTTACAGTTTTTAACAGAAATGTTCTTGGCAGAAATTACTGCCTTTAGTATTTTTTCCAAACCATTTTTTAGGCATATGAATACATAGGAAAAATCCCACTTTGTTTATCATTGAATTAAATGAATTCTATGTAGCTTGTGTAAGGGTGTAAAAGAATGTTCTGTTTGTGTGTTCTGGCCCTGTGCTATGAAAGAAGCCTCAAGGAGGGCAATTAAAAAAACACACACACACAAGCAGTACTGATTGTAAATTGTGTGTTGCTGTTACAGTTCTCTTTAAATAAATCGTTTCTTTCTTTCTGATGGCCAGATTATTGAACCAACAATTTGGAGGTCCCACCGAGACATTTTTTTTTTTAAAGAACTATCTACTGATGGAGAAACTGAAGGATGTCGGAACAAAGAGAAGACTTTCTCTTGAAAGACGAAGAAAAACTCTTACAGCTGACTGTAGAAGAGCTTTGCCTGGTGTGTGAGTTTTTCAAGATCTTGGAGGCTGGAACAAACTTGTCCTAGAAAGGGAAATCCAGGACTCCCCTGTGAAGGAGCTGACTATGTCGGTCCTGACCCGTGTAGCATATGCCATTCAGACTTGGAAACAAGGACTCAGCATGCCACCAGTTCCAAAGGTTGTGAAGGCAGAACCCGCGCAGGTTGCCGTGGTTGCCTGTCAGTGTTGTCCATATCTACCTATCCAAGAGAACGAAATTAAAGGGAAGATCTGCAAAGCCATGCTCGAGAATCCTCTGGCAATCAGCTTGTGCCTCTCTGTGCTGTCTGCTCGTTGCACCAAAGTACCGCTAATGAGAGCATGCGCCTCTCCTCTGGGCTGTGAAAGGGATACTTGGGGATAAGAACATGGATGGATGTATTACATGTTGGTTCTTGTAACTTGGTGCACCTTAAGGTTAAAAAATATGATAAAATTGAAGTATCTGTAGCAAACTTTAAAAAAAATATATATATATAAATAAATACAAAAAAGTTCAGTTTGCAACTTTGTAATGCACAGAACCTGGAACTATTAAAACATAGTAGGCAATCTCTACTCCAAAACAACAACAATTATCATTAAATACAAAGAAAATCAGTAGCATTTATTTTCTAAAGCTCTTTCAGAAGGTTTTCTGGAATAGTTTTTAGTCAATAACATTTTTCTACAGACAAATGAGCCAAATATGTTTACCGGTCTTGTATTGTGTTAGCACCAGCCAGCATTAATAGTGATCAGATATCATTACAGGCCGGATTTGGCTTGCGGGCCTCGGGTCTAGAAAGCACTACACCTCCATGCAGCCCACTGTGACCTACTGCTAAATAAATGTACATATTTCGCCATTGATTTTTTAACTTTACTTGTAAACAGTGACAACCAGGAAACCCAGCTAAAACAAAGGCTAGTGTTAAACCAGGTATTCGTATGGACAAAATGCAGAAATGCATTTGTTTTTTCATGATACTTTCAGAGGCCTTTGCAGATGATTCTGAGCAATTCTCTACATTGTCTGCGGCATTCTAACCCTTTTCTGCTGTTCCTGTTCTTCCAGAGATACTCAGAGAACACACGAATCTCCATCTTAGATTTACAAAATAGATCTCTATGTAATATTTCTCCAATATCTCATCATATTTATTCCTCTGAGGGCGTGCTGCTGCCAGAGCCAGAGCTGTCATTTGGTCCCCTCAGGCTCTTTTCGCGTACAGGCTCACCTCTGGGGGTGCTGCGATTGCAGACTACATCAGAGGAGTTTTGCTAAACTCAATTTTGTGCACACATTGTTTGCCTTTCTGTAGAAGAATTGAATTAATTGTTAGGTAAAATGTTAGGAAAAAAATGCTTTGCATACTTGGTCGTAAAAACACAAGTTGCACTTAATTTATTAGCTATTTTGTATCTGTTACACTGGTTAAAAGTGTGCTCAATACATTTTGAACTTTTCCCATTGATGAATGTCCGTCATTGCAGAACATGCAACATTCTTCAAATATATCAGATTTGTGGCTGCTGTTTTGCATTCGTGCAGCTCTGAAATGCCGATCTATGTAAATCGTTTCAATCCCCTTCACACTCAGTCATCAGCTGTTTTAAATGGGAAACAAAAATCAGATCCTATAAAATTTCCTCATTACGACAAAAACAAAGATTGCCTTTTTTAATCTGCTCTGTGATAATTGCACATATCTACAGTCCTCAACCAGGAAACGTTCTATTTTAATAAAATAAAAAGCAAAGATAAACTGCGGATAAACAGACCTGAGTGCTCAACCTGAGCTTGTTGAGGGGAAAAAAATCTTAAACTTTTAAATTCTGAAACTAAAAATGTTACTTTCTTTTAAATGTTATGTCATTTTTAAAGCAGCACAGCTGTCATATGCATGCATACACATGAGCAGACACAAGGATGTCTTTATAAGAATCTCTGCTGTAGCATTACACACAGCGTGACAAACAACAACCACAAAATCAGGTCAATGATAGCTGCATTGTAATGAAGTTAGATGTAGTGACAGCTTGTAGACAAAATAAAAAAAAAATGTTTATCTGGCACTTAAGTTTTTACCTCATATTGTTTATTCATTTTGTAAACTTATATAAATGTTTGGTTGAAAGTGATCCTTATTTTCCCAGTTCATTATTTTACTGCACCTCCTGTGATCCTGGTCGTATCCCTGCGATCGGCATTTCCCATAGCATCTCCCAACTGATTGCCAGAACACTTCCCTCTATGTCTGCCCACAATACAACACAACCATTTCTAGCTATCTTTTATTCACACCATTTTTCCATGCCTGACACAAAAAGTATGACAAAATGACAGTTTTCTTCTGCATGCTTTCCTAATGCTCTCAGTTCTAGTGGAAGCCATCTCTGAGCAGAGGAACTTTGGTTGCAAAATTTGAGGCTGTGATTGTCTCAAACTTCCACATTATCTTAAAATAGACCAGAATTAATTTCCCATCTCAGCTGGGACCAAATGTGGAACTATAAATGCACCAATGCTGCTTCAAAACGGACCCTGTGGACGGACATTGTGGCACAAATTAGTCAAAGATCATATTTTAAGTAATTGTTTATTTTGATTATTATAAAAATGCATAACTAATCAAATACATTTTCAGTATGCACTGGTAACTCAC
>NC_050533.1:24542630-24545022 GCF_002922805.2 Oryzias melastigma
TGTATATGTATGAATGAATATACATGTATATGTAAACATATATACGCACATACATATACATATGTGTGTATATAAGTGTGTGTGTGTGTATCTATAGATATACACACACACACCCACACCCACATGGTAATGGAGAACCAACCAGACATTGTAGTAGTGGATAAAGAAACGACGAAAGCCGTTGTGGTGGATGTGGCAGTACCAAGTGATGGTAACATCAAGAAGAAGAACATGAGAAACTGGAGAAATACCAAGGACTCATAGAGGAACTGGAGAAACCTTGGAAAGTGAAAGTGACAGTGGTCTCCGTGGTAATTGGAGCACTTGGAGTTGTGACGTCCAAACTGGAGGAGTGGCTGCAGCAGATCCATGGAAAGACCTCAGACATCTCAGTCCAGAAAAGAACAGGAACAGCTAAGATACTGCAGGACCCTCAAGCTCCCAGACCTCTGGTAGAGGACCCGAGCTGAGACGAGAAACCACCCGCAGAGGGTGAGAGGGGTATATATATATATATATATATATATATATATATATATATATATATATATATATATACATACATACACACACACACACACACATTACAGCAAGGTGATTGACATGAACATGGTTTTAAAAATACAAATTCATGTTCAGTACTTCTACTTGACTTTAAAGGGACTTTAGAATGCTGTTCTTAAGCCTTAAAGACTAAACTGAATCCATATATATGATATTACCTTTAGCACACTAATGAACAAATTCTTTATGAAATATGAGTTGGTTTGATGAGCTCCTTTTATACCCAGAAGTAAAACGACGAAATCTTTGAAGCTCCGCGTTTCATTCCTTGTGGTTGTTGCTCATTTCATGACATCAACCTAGAGCCGGCCTCGGCAGCAAGCTGTTGTTGTGTCTGCGGGTCAGCTGCAAGAGGAACTACGTCTCAGAATCAGTCCTGGAATTAAAGCGTTTTGCTGATCACCGTCAGCACAATGGAGAAGCGTCTTTGTTAGTCTGGGGGTGGTGCTGGTAGCGCAGACTCTTACTGGAGGGTGCTGTTCCCAGTCATACTCGGGGATTGGGAGCAGCTGGTGCCCAGAGAGAAGAGTTCCAGAGGAGTGAACGGAGCAAAATGGGGTTCTTTTTTTGAAGAATTAATATTACAATACACTTAAAAGCCAAAAAAGTTGATAATGCATGATATAAGAGTTAGTCTGTCTCTGAAAAGATGCTCTTGATATAAACAGTCACTTCATACCTCCTAAAAAGGCCCTTTGTCTCATGGGCTCAAAATGCAAATCTTTCCAAGTTCATTTGACACATCTTTGACGTCAAATACTGGTCTCGGCTGCAGTGAGAGATTTTTGGCACAACACTCATTTTAAATAGTAGCAATATCCAAGGTGAAACAAAGTGCTTGACAGATTTACAGCCTACAGTATCTAGTCGTTTGAATATTTAATGTTTTTGATGAGCATCCAGTAATGGCAAACATTTACCAAAAAAACAGTCTTACCCTTAAATTCAATGACAAGCAGGAACATACTTGGTATTCTTAGTTTTCCCCACATGTAACAGTAGAATAGAGCACCAGAAATGTAAATATGTTCTTGTTAGTCTGGGCTTGGTGGGTGTTGATAAGTGTTAAAGCTGATAAAAATAAATGAGAACTCTCCGATGGATCCAAACGCAGCACTAACGCAGCACTTGATGCCACGATACAAAAACCAAAGACATGCGATAACAGGAGGTAGGATTTGATTAGACAAGATAACTTTTTACAAGGTGAGCATCAAGCCTGCTTTACATTTAAATGGATTGTTTGGAATCAATTAACCTGATTTCTATATTTTCCAAAACTTTTTTTTTTTTTTTTTATCATCAAAGGTGTAATATTTGGCACATGTGGTAGCTATATTCATCCTTTGCTCACAGGTGGTCTCCCAAAAACAAATTCTTAATTTCTATAAAGCAAATTAAAATGAATTTGTATGATTAATACATTTTGACCTATGTTTAATTTAACTAATATGTTTTAATCTAATCTAATATTTGTGGTGAAAATTCCAATTTTGAAGTATTTTTACTTAAATTTGTGACATTGTGTTGTGTTAAAAGATCCAAATACAACAAGGCAAGGCAAGTTTATTTGTAAAGCACATTTCATGTACAGAGACAATTCAAAGTGCTTTACATAAAACATTAAAATAATAATAATAATAATAATGAAAACATTAAAAGAAACAATCAAAGGAAATAGTAAAAATGTGAAAATAACATTAAAAGAAAGTAAAAAGATTTTAATTTAAAACAAGCATAGATAGACAGTGCGGACGTAAACTTTTGTATATATATTAATCAAAAGCAACTGAGAACAGGTGAGTCTTTAACCTGGATTTAAATACAC
>NC_050533.1:24545072-24574144 GCF_002922805.2 Oryzias melastigma
TGAATATATATTAATCAAATGCAACTGAGAACAGGTGAGTCTTTAACCTGGATTTAAATACACACAAATGGGGCTTTATGAAGTGTTCAATTGAAACAGACTTCCAACCTTTACTTTTTCTCCACCAAGGGGTACATTTCCTAAAAAATATATATAAATGTGTGGAAAAATAGTTATCACACAGCAAGAAAGCAGAAAAGACTTGACAAAAGAAGTGGTAAGAGGTAAACTTTCCCTGTAATATCATCCTTTGTTTAACCTATCATAACATTTAGCAGATGCAGGCCTACTACTTTAACGCGCTGCTGCAGAGCAAGGTCAGTGCTGGCTCTGTGTAGCTGCTCCCTTGACAACAAATGCCACAAGATGCCCTCAGATCTATTTAAAAAAAAAAAGCACTTTTGAGCTGCGTCTACAATTTTATTTTGTTCTGTTGCTATTTTTTTTATTACACTTTAATTTATATAGATTTAAAAATTAAAACTTTAGAAAAGCTTTGGTGACCCCTGACCTATTCCAGTTCAAAGATCATTAATCTTGATAAATATGCTGCAGATTTGGTCATTAGTTCAAAATGTGACAAGATTTGATAAAAATGTGTCAGTTGACTTTTCTTTAGCATTACATATTTGATAAACATGGTACAACATAGTGAAAATGACCAAGATTAATAAAGTGCTGAATATTGATATGTTTCCTAGCTTGTCATCACTGTTGATCATTATGGTGAAAAATCAGTGTCTTTAGATGGAGGATCATTAGTCGTTATTAATAATGTATAACTATAGGCAAACTAAGCAAATTTGTTATTTCAAAATGGTAGCCCTTCGTATGACTCAGTACCCATATAGGTCTCAGCTTCAAAAAGGTTAGTGACCCCTGCCCTACATAACGCATGCATTTGATACTCCTAAAATATATAAAACTGACTTTTCATGACATTTTATCAGAAGTTGTAAAACACAATGTTTTCACGATCTATCTTTCTGAATAAGTTTAACAGCGGTAAGTTTCACCTCAGAACTCCATTTGTGTTTGTCATTAGACTCTTTATTCTTGACTTTAAAACAGAGTTTGATTTGAAACTTTGTTTTCCTCCAAATGTTTGTTGAGTTGTTGTAACCTCAGCTGACAGAACTTTCTTTGTGTTCAAAGTGAGAAGTCTCTCATCTTGATGATACCTGGCAGGGTTCTTGTTTAATCAGCCCCCAGAATGGCAAAAGCTATCTTCACGTGTGACTATGTGACAGGAAGTTGTTTAGTGTTTTTCTCATTAACACGATTTTAAGCTGTGAAAGGCAACTTGAAGCAGGCTTTGTTTACAGCAGCGATGGAGGGTGAGGAAGGTGTGTGTCTTCTGTCTGAATCTGTTGCTGGAAAACTTTAATGAAAACAAATTTGGTCAGTGAGGTGTGAGGCTGCTGGGATTACCGCAGGCTGCAGGATTTTCAAACCCCACTTTGCAAACATTGTTTTGTGTGCAGATCATCAGTAATGTTATAAACACATTTTGCCATTAACCAGCAACTTCATATATTCAGTGTTTTACAGAGGGACAGAACGACTTGAAAATCATTAAAAACATCAATAAAAATACAGTTAGAGAAGAGAATTCAAGTTTAAGAGACAAGCAGCTAAAATGCTGATAGTGTAGTGCATCAACAAAATAACCAGAAACAGCTACGTTTTTTGCTTGGACTGAACGTTGAAGAACATTATGAAGCTGGTATCATCTGGGCAGATTAAGGCCCGGTCCCACAGAATTTGACGGCCATTTCACGGGTAAAAAATGTGGAAAATCTGCCGTGCGCTTAAACGCACTAAATTTTGGTCAAAATTGATCGATAAATGTATGTTCGTTGAATAGCAGTGATACAGACGCTGGAGTCCATTCCACTGCCAGAGCACTGCTCAATCGCTGTTACACAAGCAGCTGAGGCGTTCGGATCCACGTGCAACATTTATTGAGACAAGACTTGGGTACAGGGTGGTTCTGGGTCCTGATCAAGAAGTGAGGAAACACAGTGAGGAGTGGAACGAGGGCAGGTTAAATAATGAGGGACTGATGGGATAAATGAAAACAGGTGAGGGAAGCTCCAGGTGAGTGCTGGGGTGAAGTGAGGGGAGAGCTCCCTCTGGTGGCAGGAGGAGGGGAGCTCCAGGCCTATCCTGACAATCGCGTGTAAGCGCGCCCTCCCATGGGTTCCCTACCGTGGGATTTTGTTGCGTTCACGTGAACGAACATTTTCTTTTTTTCATTTCCTTGAAGCACCTGTTTCACACTTTAGAGACCCCCCTCCCTAAATTACTGGTTTAGCACCAGCACACATTAAATCCACCTATACTCTTACCTCACTTTAATTTATCATTTTTATAATTTTCTAGTTTTTCTTTGAGGTTTAGAAAAAATGATCTTGTTTACATTTATTTTTATCAATACATAAGCAAACACACACAGTGAACGTTTACAGCAATGCACATGTTTTGTAAACTACTTTATTTTACTAACATATTTGTACATGTTTTTTTTTCAAAATGCCACAGATCAAATTCTGCCGTTATTTTTTGTGTCCACTAGATGTCCTACTAGAGCAAATGAAGCTTCATGAAGCATTGCTCTGGAGTGAACCAATTTAGACAAAGGCTTCAGGAAAGCTTCATTTGCACATCACTATTATATAAATATATATAAAAAAAACAGATCCTTGTTTTCATAACTAGTAAATGTCTCAGGTAAAGGAAAGCCGAAAATCATTAAACAGGTCCAGAAAAGGGTCAAAACCATGAAACTACAAGATATACGTGAACTATGGCTTGCTTGAACATGAACTGATTCGACAAACTGGCAGTGTGGATATGAAAGTGAGGACCTTAAATAGTGTGAACACCAGCTGGAGCATAATGAGACTTTAATCAACGCAGGTGAATAAAATTAGAGCGGAGGAAGAAAGGGTGGGGGGAAGGAGCAGGGCTGAACCATGACAAAGATGCTGGCTGGGAAACCATACATGGAGCGCTACAACCAAGTAGCTGGAATAATATACAGAAACGTGTGTACAGAGTATGGACTGGAAACCCCAAAGTCAACATGGGAAAGACCCCTGAGAGTGGTAGAGAATGAGAGAGCAAAGATCCTGTAGGACTTCCAGACACAGACAAACAGGATGGTAATGGAGAACCAACCAGACATTGTAGTGCTGGTTAAAGAACAGAGGAAAGCCGTTGTGGTTGATGTGGCAGTACCAAGTGATGGTAACATCAAGAAGAAGAACATGAGAAACTGGAGAAATACCAGGGACACAGAGAGGACACATATACATATATTTACGTACATACATGCATATATATATATATACATATATATATATTATTTATTTATTTCTGTGGAAGGGGGATGAGGCGATGACTGGGGTCATCCGTATTTGCGGATTTGGCTATTCCACGGAGGTCTCCAGTCCTTAAGCGAAAAGGGGGAAATAATATATATGTATATATATATATATATATATATATATATATATATATCATTTATGTATATATATATACATTTATATATGTGTGTGTGGGTGTGTGTGTATCAATGATTACAAAATAAGACATCACTACTGTTCAGCTGGAGGACAAGAGTCCTTCAACATTAGAGCTGGATCTCTCATGGAGCTGGGAGGATCACTCTGGATGCAGTAGATTTATGTGAAACCGATGTGCACAAAGGAACCATGTCAGTCTATGGTCTCACAGGGTTCTGGAGTCATGCCTCTTTAACAGTCTGCAGTCTTTTCCAGAAACATGGTCCCCATTATCCAAGGAGCACCGCACTGAGACAAAGGTAGCAGAAACACAGAGTAAATAAAAATGAAAAGGTCACAAAATGCCAATAATAAAAGACATGTCCGTGTTACTTTCATTTGCATCGCGAATGTTTTTCCTTTCTAAATCAAGAAATCTTTGTGCATCCTGCCTTCGCCCATCAGTAGCTGGGTTAGGCTCCGGCACCCCCATGACCCCAAAACGTGACAAGACACTAAGAAAATGAATGAAGGTTTAGATATTTGCTTTGCATCAATTTAATTTTTTTTCTTTGTTACATTTTAAAGTGATGTCATCACAAACGTCCTCATCCAAAGGTTAAATATATGCCTTCAGGAACAGTATAGTTTTTGTGTAGCACAGTGTGGTGCTTTGTGTTAATGTCTTCTATTTTTTGTTAATTTTGTTTGAATGAAACTATAGACATAAATTACTATTTTCTTTATGACTTGTTTTCTCAGGTTTTTTTGTTTGTGTTGTTTTATTTTCTGGTTGGGTCATTTGTGGACTTAACTAGTTTGTTTTGCGTGTGATGTTGGCCTTATGTTTACCATAAAATCTTTTCACTTCACCTCCTTCAGCTGTGTATGATCAGTTATTTACCTTAATAAAATCCACCATTTTGCTTTATTCTTTATTTTGTTGTTGGGAAAATATCTGGATACAGTTTTTTCATGGTGTCCTCTACAATCCCCAGAGACAACAAAAAGAAAGGGGCGTAAAAGTGATATGTTTCAAGGATCACAGGTTATTATTTTTTTTTTCAAACATTCTGCATAAATTCTGTAAAACTGCTGACAGAGTTGTCGTCAGAGATGAAGCAGGTGTTGCTCTTGGTTTATGTTAAGGAACTTCTTTGAAGCTTCACTTACAACTCAGCGTCTTTTCCATCCACCACTGCACCCATTAGTTAAAAATACAACACTTCAAAGGGGAGAGACTCATCTAATAACCTCAGATGAACTTTTCATCTTAAAGATGCTGAAAGCTTTGATGCATCAACTGTCAGCTGTGCATTGGTGTGTGTGTGTGTTTGAGTTCCAAAGTTTTCAGAGGCTGAGTGCACAAGCTGTAAATTGTTATTAGCCATGAAGGTTTTGTGATTGTGTTTTTCTGCTCACATCAGCTGCTGCTCATGTTTAATGAGGAATCATGAAACTCTTGTCATAGAATTAAACCACATGCGAGTGTGTAATGTGTTTGTGTTTTCTCCGCACAGCGGCCTCACACCCTTTCACGTGGCTGTGCTCAGTACTGCGTGTGTGCTTAGTTAAATTTACTGCAATCCTCCTGTGTAGCGCTGCTTTGATTTGTGCGAGGCTTGATCCTCCTCTGATAACAAACCGAAGCCTCTCAGGAAGCCAGCCTGCAGCTGCTCCACCTCTCCGTGTGTCCTCCATCTCTCTAGCCTTCTTTCTTTTTTGCACTTACCAGCTTTTATGGAGGCAATCAATAACCTTGGACTTGTTTCCATGTTTAACTTGGTTTTAGAGGCCAGTGCAGCGAGCAGCAACACACTTGACTAAAATCAGGTTCATCACAAGGTCAGTTAAGACCCTTGCAGAGCTAAGCAACCCTTTAAAAGACCATCTTAACGCTTTATTACTTGAACACATTTGAATGAGAGCAGTCAGCCTTTTGGATCACAGAAAAGAACTGAAGTAAAGCTTCCGTTTGCAGCAGCTTTTAACAATCAGACCAATAAATAAAACAACATCTGCTGGTTTCTTGCTTTAACTGCAACACTTTGTTTTCCTTCTCGGGATGATTTAATCACGTAGAGCCAATTTTAAAATAAATTGAATAATAAACAATGCCTTAATGTGAGAAAGAAATGGAAGAAAAGTTCATTTAAATACTCTGCAAAGTAAAGTTTTTGACATTTCTGACTGTGTGACTGGTGAATTTAAACTCTAAGTTCACCAGCTGCTAAGTTTGACTGGAGTGCAAACTCCATGCAATATTGACTTTATCACAAATTCTTCAGAAAAGATTGATTTTTCCTGTTTCTTAGCATGGCTCCAGCGTACATCGGTAGTGTGAGGAGGAGTAAACGCAAACGAGGTCGTTATTATGCTGAAAGGGGCACAGTAAGGCAACTAAATATGGTTGAATTGACGTTCAGTTTAGTCCTCAGCTGACCGAGCGGACACGGCCTGGACTGGGCTGCCTGGAAAGTAATGGAAAAGAAAAGGCTCACGCTCATTTTTTATGCAAAAAAAAAACCAGAATGTTATGTTCTTTTATGGATTTAATGTGTCAATTCATAGAAGATAGACCTTCAAAACTGTAACCACATTCTCTGATTGCTGTATGAGTCAAACAGTGCAAAGTACATCAGCATCAAATCAACCCAATACTCGTGAGTATTTAAGATCCACTTTGATGAAATTCTGTTTTTTTTTGTGTGTTTTTGCATGTTCATGTAACATTTATGAAGAAAATTAGAATAAAATTGCAATGTTAAATATTTTGTCATTCATTTTTAATCCATCCATCTATCCATCTATCCATCCATCCATCTTCCTCCGCTTCATCCGGGACCGGGTCGCGGGGGCAGCAGTCTAAGCAAAGATGCCCAGACTTCCCTCTCCCCGGCCACTTCCTCCAGCTCCTCTGGGGGGACCCTGAGGCGTCCCCACGCCAGCCGAGAGACATAGTCTCTCCAGCGTGTCCTGGGACTTCCCCGGGGCCTCCGCCCATTGAGGACATGCCCGGAACACCTCACCAGGGAGGCGTCCAGGAGGCATCCAGACCAGATTCCCCAGCCATCTCAACTGGCTCCTCTCGATGCGGAGGAGAAGCGGCTCTACTCCGAGCTCTCTCCGGGTGACCGATCTTCTCACCCTGTCTCTAAGGGAGCGCCCAGCCACCCTCCGGAGAAAACTCATTTCAGCCGCTTGTAGTCGAGATCTCGTTCTTTCGGTCACGACCCAGAATGACCATAGGTGAGTACTGGAACGAAGATCGACCGGTAAATCGAGAGCTTTGCTTTCTGGCTCAGCTCTCTTTTCACCACAACGGATCCGTGCAAAATGGCGGACGAAGCTTCAATCCGCCTGTTGATCTCACGCTCCGATCTTCTCTCACTCGTAAACAAGACCCCAAGATATTTAAACTCCTCCACCTGAGGCAGGAGCACTCCACCCACCGAGAGAGGACAAACTACCTTTCTCTGGTCGAGAACCATGGCCTCAGATTTAGCAGTGCTGAATTTTTAATCAGGAGCAGATGAAAAAATGTTGCTTATAAGAGATTGTATTTTTGACATAGAAAATACGCTGGGTAGGCTATAAGCTCCCTTTTCCAACCTCTCAGCAACGGGAAGGGGAAAGGGGTCGGAGTTGCTCCTTTCAAACAGTCCTGCTCACAACTCAGATTCTAATGAAATGCACTCTGCAGAAACTTTGTCCTAGAAAACAACACAAGTTCTTTTTTTTTGTGGCTAAAAACAGCATCATAATCATATTTAACAGACCACTGGTAACTATTTTACAAAAGTATCAAAATATGGTTGCAGAGGGACTTTAAGTGTTCTTAAGGGTTGCATGTTTCTCTTGTTAACTGAAAATAAAAGAGCCGGTTACTTCAGTGTTTTATTTAAATCTTCCACATTTTTGCTTTGGATTCTTTCAGTTTCTGTGGGATATACTTAAAGTCCCACATGATGATTTTTTTTTATTAAAAAAAACATTCCCAGTAGTGTTTTAACAATTTGATTCTGACGTTTTTAACCAAAATCCCACAACCTAAATGTCTTAAAAGGCAATTTTTCATGTTGATCTGAAGCCTCTTCTCCTCTGAGGGGGCGTGGCTTATGAAGCTAGGCTGAGAAGCTCCGCCCCTGATCCCTCCATTTGATTATGTTAGTTCTATAGGGGCTCTCACACCGACTGCATGGGTGGAAATCAAGCGTCTGCTTTAAACTAAAAGTCAAACTCGCATTGAAGTTCGAAATTCTACTCTACGCACTTTAGCATAGACTTTTCATTGAAAGTGGACGGTGTGTGAGCACCTACAGTCTCGATAGCATAAATCTTCTCCACATCCATCAATCTGGGCAATGTCCAGCCGTATGGTTCTGATCCGGATGTCAGCTGGACGAGGAAGTGAAGATCTTCATGGACAGAACTTCCTCCAAAATCCTGATTCTTTCTCCTTCCAGTTCACCAAAGACTCTTTTAGCTAATTCTCCAATGTTTATTGACTGTGATCAATACATTCAATCATTGGTTTCTCAGAGTTCTTGATAAAATAATCAAAGCTAACATCAAAATGCTCTTTCATTGATTTACAATCCTTTCCAACTGCGGTCAAATGAGCCGCCGTTCACATTTCCGTGGTCACATCAAGAAGCTCCGTGGAGTCTGGTGGAGATTTTCCAGCGTTCTCAGTCCTGCTACCGGAAGTATTGGATGAAACTCACACCAAAAATCCAGTGATGCTGATTTGACCACAGAAATGTGAACGGCGGCTCATTTGACTGCAGTCAATGTGAAGATACCATCTTCTCTTCTCCAGAACCTGAACTAGACACTAGGAACAGATGAGGGTTTAGTGCATGTGCAGCAGAGCTGTTGATGGAAAGAAGATCATTCATTCAAACAGAGTCTGTCCAAGACAGTTTGACTGATTTAAAAGGAGAAATACTCAAAAATGCAAAATTGAAACAATTTTTTCTTGCATTTGTTCTCTTTCATCAGAAAAACGCCACACAGACATGTTAAAAACTCAAAAAACAGGATTTTCGAGAGGGGCTACAAATACAGTTATTATTCCAGAAAGCATGACAATGTTTTCACAGATTTTCTTTTTTTCTGGTTTTGCATTTGTCACTTCTTTTATCTGTCATAAAAATGACTCCTCAATGACCGACTGTCCAATCTGTCTGGGTTGGGGTGTAGGTCCCACACAGGAGTGGGCTCTCAGAGAAAAGATAGAGCCTTTACCTGCTGACCCTCACAGCAGCTGTGGAAACAAAATTGGATTCATTTGGTGCTTTAAGGGCAAACTAACTGTGACTGTAGTTTATTCTTTTCATTTTGGGAGGAAAAGAAAGTTTGTTTCTAGGAACTTATCCAAGAGCCCAGATGACTCTTTATATCCTTCCCTGCTATGAATGAGATTATTTACAGATATGTGGAGTGTAATGCATTACAAAAAATATTATAATTAAAATATATATATAATCTATTAACAGCACTGATTATTAAACTGTTACTACTTATAATGATTAAATAAAAAGAAGTTATTAATATAAACAAAAATCCACTTTGCAAACCCAACCGATGCACAAAGAACAATTTTATTTGAACAAGTAAATGAAGTTACATTTGTGATTTGTGGAACAATCATATTACTTGGAAATCTTGAGTCAAAATTGTACAGAAGAAAATCGTGTCGGGTTCCTTAGAAACATTCCTTTCCATTCCATAAAACTCCATATCTTACGGTCTGTGCTGAAGTGTGGTGCAATAAAAGAAAAAGGGTTGCAATCATTAGTCACCCTTCAAAAAAGAACAGTGTGGCATAAAAGCTGGATATCGTGATCACAGTAATCCACTGTTTATTAAATCTAAATTACTCACATTTACAGAGTTAGCAGATTTCCCTGCATCCCAGGTCTTATTCTAAGGTAAGACTCATTTATACTTTTATGTAAAACCTATTTTTTGAAAGCGACACCCGCGTAAAAAATATACTAGACTTTAAAATGTGTGTCTTTATTTTCTTCAATTTTTAAAAATATGAAGTAAAAAGTCTTTAGAACAAAAGTGTCAAAGTCATGGCCCGGGGGCCGGATCTGGCCCTCCAACAAATTCTATCCGGCCCTCCAGGTCATTTCATTTTATTGTTAGTAATGGCCCGATGTTATCTTGTGCTCATTTCTAACTTGTACAGTTTTGACAAAATATATTGTTAAGCAGAGTAAAATATTGAAAGCTATTTAAGATTTAAGTGGATTTGCTCTGGAATGATATTTCTGCCTGTTTTTATTCATAGTTATGTTAAAAAGTTATGTTTTTAAAGTTTTAAAAATGTAGTTTTAGTGTTTTCAATAATTGTTTATCCTGTTCTGCCCACGACCGACTGTTTTGGATTGTGGCCCCTTATGCAATTGAGTTTGACACCCCTGCGTCATGTGTCTAAACATGACTCCTAAAAGTAAAGCACACCTGATCCAGGTAATCAGAGGCAGAAAAGGCTGGATCAGTTTTTGCAGAGCAGGAGCTTATTAGGACTGCTGGTACCTGTCCGTTGCTTCTGGAGTCCCACAAGGCTTGCTTGTTGGACATCATTTCATTTAAATATTAAATGTCTCTTCATACTTTCACTATGGTTTAATTGTTTATGTAAAAAAAAAAAATAGAAGTCATATAATAGGTGACAAATTTGGGACAGTATCACCATATATCTGCCAGTTGTGGCCCATTTCTGATTGACTCCGGTCTCCAATAGCTGCCCGGTGTATCAGGTGGTCCTTGCAGCAAGATGCTGGCCTTTTAAGACCAGCAGAGGAATTTATTAAAATTTTGGTTAAAAAAAAAAAAAAAAAACTAAAACACTAAAACTGTTTTGACAAGTTGGTCGACCACATCTAAATGAATGTGATCAAGAATTTTCCCATCAGACCTTGATTCCTAAAGAAGTCTGAGCCTGCCTTTTCAGTTTGAGGTCAAATCAAAGTAAGGACCCACAAATAGGCCAATCCAGACCAGGGAGGGATTAAAAAAACATTTCCCCAAAGCTATAAATCAGTGAATACTTAACCAACTTAGATAGAATTATAGTATTAAGATAATATAAGTATTGCACTCTGTCTGTAAACAGCAGGATTTGGGGAAAATCTGAGAAACACAAACCTTTGATCATCTACTCTTCTTGTCTGAATCATTTCTAATCAAAAGTATTACAAAAATGATTTAAAATTAGCTAATAAACCTTCACTCAGTCTAATATCTTATTTGATTTTATGTCCCCAAATCGAGATACTTCATGTTACCAAGATCTATAAAGAATTCTGCTTGTTTTTGACTCTTCTGTGAGAGATGGCGTGATTCATAATTGGAGTCTCTTTAGATCCATTGAAAATGAAATAAGGTAATTCTTTCATGAGGTCCCTGATGCTCACCTGAGGTCTTCCTTCCAGAAAACCTTGCAGGTTCCCTCTAGGCCTTTGACTTATGAGAGACTGGATTAAAGCTGGCATAAACAAACCTCCGGAGTGTTCCAGTCACACAGACTGGCTGTGTCACAGCAGCTGAGTGGACACAGCTGAGGTTTGGGGACAGGAGAGGCAGCTACCATTAAAGGTGATGTATATGTGTTTAAAGGAGGATTAACAGGGCAGATGTTGGAGGCAGCATTTATCTTGAAGCGCGGCCGGACAAATACAGATATCACATGAAAAACACAACCGCAAAGAGGATCAAGAGTGAACGTTTACGAACTGCTCTTCCACTGTTTTTGGATCCATACATGTTAACAGCAAGCTTTTGAGTTTAAGCATTTATCACACACATGTTGAGGAGCTCTCCAATGATCTGTTTGTCACTGTCGGGCAGAAAATAGTGCCCAGACTGAGTAGATTTGACCCTGTTGCAAAAATCAAGTGGGTGACATGTTCTGGTACAATTTGTAAAAAAGGAGTTTTTTTTTTTTTTCCTGAAATAAAATTAAACAACTCTCATATGACATCTGAATAAAAAGTAGGCTGTGCCCCTCACAGAAACACAGTGACGGACACCTGGTCTGAGCTGGAAATCAAACATCCACAGCCGTCCATACAGAATGCTCTAGAATTCTCCATCTTTGAACAGTTTAAAACATCTTCAGTCCTCGTCTGCAGAATTTCTATTTCTTAACACAGAAAGGTTGAAAAGAAAAATTCGAGTAAAAAATAAAACTCCACCACAGAGTCTTGTCTGTTAGGAAAAAAAACAGCTTTAGCGACTTTTTAGTATGAGAAAACGGAGGACTTGATGTACCAGCACAGAATCTGCACATTAAGACTTGTGAGAGATTTGTTTGTGAGGAAATGTTTTTTTCCATCATGAACACACTCATCCACCAGGGAACATGCTGCGAGTAAATGTGGGGTACCACTGGGCTTCAGATATGTGAGCCGCAGAGGCACAGTCACTGTGGCATCTGTACTTATGATCCCACACTTGTTGCTCATCTTTTTCACACCTCATTGGACAAAAATGTTTGTAGAAATGCAGAAAAACAAAGTAGTTTGCCTGACAGTTTCAGATCTGAACAAAATATAGATGTGCTCATGAATCTGTCTATTACAGTATTTCTAGCCATGCTCTTGAACTCTAAAAACATATTGTTTCCTAAATGAATTAGTGCTGCCATGCAATTAATGTTTTAAAAATTCACTAACCATGACCTGTATTAATCTTTTGTTAATCTAAAATCATGATTGTGTCATAAACAGGTAAACGGCTAAATCCAAGTGCAGCAGGTTTGTTTGGCACAGACAGGAAAACAGGCTTGAAGCTAAAAATCCACAAAGCTAAAATCAGGCTCAGGCAGGCAGAGGTCAAACTGGAGCATAGGGGATCAGAGAACAATCAAGAGTGGTTAGGGTCCGGGCGAGGGTCAGGGCAAGCACCTAACAATCAGAGTTGAAAACAAAGCGGGGTCAGATGAGCAGAAGATCAGGTCAGAATGAGAACACTCGTGATGCAGGCAGAGTGGCACAAACAAGACTTCGCACTGAGCAGAGCGTAGTGCTCTGACTAAATACTGCTGGGAGTAATTGCAGATGGAAAACAGTTGTGGGGCTTCTGGGAGTGACAGAAGGGGGTGATGGGAAATGTAGTGTGGAGACCTGGGAAGTTTTAAAACTCAGGTGATGGATCCCACTGACGCCCAGAGGGGGAGACACAAGACCGATTCATGACAAATTGCTAACCCTAACTCTAGCCTTCCATTTTTTAACAGCAAAAGATCAGAATATAACAAAATTAAGTAAAAATTAAGAAAAAAAATCAAGTCCAGAGTGTTCTAATTTAACACTTAAAAAACTGTAAAAACAACTCTGTGAGTAAGTTTTAAAATATCGAATAACTTTCACTGAAGAATTTTGCAATGGCTAGCCTCTTTGCTGCTAGCATGAGCCGTTATTTCAGCCATAACTGGGTGCTTTGCGGTTTATTGTAAACTAAACTCAAAAGGCACATCATCCCAATTCTATGTCTTGGGTCGTCGGGGAGTTTTTGAAACAAGTTTCCCACCAGTAATACAAACTACTCTCCCGTGCTTCTCCATTTTACCTCTCTCTGCAACTACCTGTTTCTCCTTAGCTTGTTTTCACGGGACATCAGCTGATCGATGCATGGCTGCATGGCGGCCGAGGTGAAACGTGATTTCTCCCCCCCCCTCCCTACACACACACACTGATATAACTGGACGCAAAAAAAAAACTGTAGCGGCCTGGAATATGCTAAAATAAGTGTTTATTTAATTTTCAAGAATTAAATAAAAACTTAAAAAAATGTATTTGGACACTAATACTTAACTTTTTCAATGGAAGGCAGCCACACTAACCACTGTACTAACATTTGATATGAGTATCCCTGCATGGTAGATGTTTTGTCAGACACCTCCAGTGTTTAAAGGGTTTAGAAAACAAAGAAACAAACAAACAAACAAACAAAAAAGCCTAGATCGCCATTTAAATTCTTCTTTTCTGACCAAAAACAAGAATGTTTTTCAACCGGGGGAGGGTGGGGGGTGTGTCTCCAAGCAGTTGAATATAAAACGGCCAAAACCTCTGTTTTGACTTTTGAGAAGCACTGGCAGACAATACCGTGCACTAGGCAAAATTATTAATTATATCAAACTTTTGAGTAATTTTATTCATGGTTTTAATTATCAGCTTTTTAAAAACATTTTTTTATACAAAATGAGTGGTATGTTAAACTGTGAAAACATTTTTTTAAACATCTTTTTAAAAATTGCAATTTGGCACCCCCTCCAACAGATGCCACCTTAGGCAGCCGCCTAGGTCACCTACGCTGAGGGCCGGCCCTGGATGGTCACAACAGAATGCAGTTACTGCTCAACAAGTAAAAGCATAAAAATTGATTTTATTTTAAAGTAACTTGCGTGCAGAAACAGCAACGCTATAGTTTCAAAATGTGATCTATGAGATTAAAAAAAAACATTCTAATTTGTCTGTAATACATTAGTCACAATTACCACAATCATTTATTTTCTATTTTGTCCCCTCCTTTACCTGAAATGCACTTTTTATTTTTATTTTTTTCCCTCAGGGTTGGAGATCTTGAACCTCAACAGCTTTTTTTCCAGATCATTTTGATGTAAATCTGATCTCTCAGAGTTTAGATTAATTTCTTCAGCTCTCAAATGTTTTGTGAATTCACACATTTTCTCCTGTTTCAGTCGTCCTGAGCAAATGTTGATGTAGTTGTCAGCAAGCAGGAACAATAATCTACATGAGGTAGTGATCGAACCCTTTTTGAATCTGTAGAATAAGCCACTTCTTTTATACTTGTGTAGGATTTAGTCAAAAATTGAATTGCTTGTCTTTTAAATATACATTTTGTGACCTTGAATATTTGTAGATTTGTAGTTTTCTAAAGATGTGTGTCTGCAGCTTCCCTGGAAAAACTGTCTGCTTTGAGTTATGTTTATTTCTCTACATTTTCCTCTTCAGATGCTCACCTCACCCACACAGACCGCATGATTTTTTCTTTTTTTTTTTGCAGAACTGCTTGTCTGGAACATGCAGGCCCGTAGAATCATTAGCAATTGCTTGTTGTCTTCAGAGCAGTGGCAGTAATGTGGGTGGCTAATTATTTTCTCTCTCTCTTTAGTGTAATTTGATGGTGTGTCTGAAAGCAGCTGAAAGGAAAAGTTGTCATAATTCCATCAAAAATGTTGTTATTCTGCACACATAGCATGCAGACACAAGGTTGGCATTTTCTAATTAAACGTTTCCTTAAGCTGTGTACATCTTCCTGGGAAGTCTGCAAGACGCAGACGCCCTCGCTTCCAAGATGAAAGAACTCATTATTTTTCTCACCCACTATCGTCCCCATGTTTCTCCCCCTTTTAATCCAGATAACAGAACTGTTCCATTTAATCAGTGCTGGCTGCTGGAGTACAGCAGAGACGCTGCGGTCAAGAAAATGCACCTCAACAAGTAAGCATGAAATTCAATTCTGACCCCCCCATCCCCCCCACCACATCCTATGCCACCCCAAAACAAACAAGCACAGAGAGCAGTGAGGCATTCATCATTGCTGTTTCTGCTTTGACAACTGGCTCTGTTTTAGTATTACAATCATAAGCCATGAATTGGATAAGGGCAGCAGGAGAGGCTGACAAATGGAAACGCAATGGATTTGGTTTTCTAGCAAAAAAAAGGAGGAAAAAAGGTTTTCCTGTTCAGTCGCAAACGATAGCAGAGTTCAGAAACTGCAAGCAGTGTTAGACTGTATTCTAATCCTCTACTCGCACTTTAGCGCCGCACTTTCAATGGAACCTGTGGGCATTGTGCGAACGCCTTGATATGGAAATGCCTTCAGATGGAAAAGAAAAAAAAGCGAGCGGTATTTGTAACTTTTCCTGCCTTGTTTGTTTTATTCTCAGACTAGAAGCAGAAGAAGAAAACAAACACAGCAGAGAACAAAGCAGGGGTCAAAAAGTCAAAAAAGAAAATCTACAGTTTGTAAAGTTTTTTTTTCCAAAATCAATGTTACAGTTCATCATACAGTTCAACAGTACATCATAAACTGTAGTAAATACTATGAAGCACTCTTTCAATAAAGTGATGTAAATTTGGCTGCAGCACCAGTTGTTAATCCAGGGTACTGAAGAGGAGAGTCCGTCCGATAGTCGAACCTCAGATTCAAGAACAACAGTGCGGTTTCCATCCTGGTCGTGGAACAGTGGACCAGCTCTACACCCTCTCCAGGGTGCTGGAGGGTTCGTGGGAGTTCGCTCATCCAGTCCATATGTGTTTTGTGGATTTGGAGAAGGCGTTCAACCGCATTCCCCGTGGTGTCCTGTGGAGGGTGCTCTGGGAGTACGGGGTACAAGGAGCCTTACTCAGGGCTGTCCGGTCACTGTACGACCGGAGCAGGAGCTTGGTTCGCATGGCCGGCAGTAAGTCAGACCTGTTTCTGGTGCATGTTGGACTCCGGCAGGGCTGCCCTTTATCACCGGTTCTGTTCATAGTCTTCATGGACAGAATTTCTAGGCGCAGCCAGGGGCCGGAGGGGGTCTGGTTTGGGGACCAAAGGATTTCCTCTCTGCTCTTTGCAGATGATGTTGTTCTGCTGACTCCATGGATCCAGGACCTCCAGCATGTATTGGAGCGGTTTGCAGCCGAGTGTGAAGCGGCTGGGATGAGGGTCAGCACCGCTAACTCTGAGGTCATGGTTCTGGACCGGAGAAAGGTAGTTTGCCCTCTCTCAGTGGGTGGAGTGCTCCTGCCTCAGGTGGAGGAGTCTAAATATCTTGGGGTCTTGTTCACAAGTGAGGGAAGATTGGAGCGAGAGACCGAGAGGCGGATTTTAGCAGCGTCTTCATTTTAGTGGTTACTGCACCGGTCCGTTGTGGTGAAAAAAAGAGAAAACAACACTCTCAATTTACAGGTCGATCGGGAGTCAAATTATAGCTTAAAAAATGCATGAATTGTTAAGAAATCAGGAGGACAACCCAAAACAGAGCAAACAGGTCACAATTAAAGTGTTTATTAGGGAGGTAGAATTAACCAGTGGGCCGCCAGATGCACAGGTGAGCCTGAAAGTCAGATAAGCAGAGTTATTTAGAGATCCTGGTTCCACGCTTGGGGTGATGGTGATCTCTTACGTAGAACTCCAGAAGCAGACGTGAGAGAAGAGTCTTTGAAGCGTCCGAGTGCAGGGCGGATGGTGTCAGGAATGATGGAAGATTTCCCCCCACTGCTGCTGTGTACCGGATGAGAATCCACCGGAGGGTGAAGACCAGTGTTGGAGCAGCTTTACTCCGTGTTGAGATGAGGGGTCTGGAAACGTCACGCCTCTTCAGGATGGAAACAGAGGAGGAAAAACCAGGGCAGAAAAACTCCAGAAAGGGGACAGGCTTAAACTCGTTACCAGGCCAGAAAAGGGTCAAAAACATGAAAAGACTAGAGGTGCAAGGATTATTACTAGCTGGAACGTGACTGATTCAACGAACTGGCAGGGTGGAAGTGGAACTGAGGACCTTAAATAGAGTGAACACCAGCTGTAGCACAATGAGAGCTTAATCAGCACAGGTGAGTGAGATTAGAGTGGAGGAAGGAAGGGAGGGGTGAAGGAGCAGAGCAGAACCATGACATGAATTACATAAAATAAATATACTTTTTAAAATAAAACTCGAATGTAATTTTTTCAGACATGTTTTTTTTTTTAATGATTACCTTTTCTGTGTGGGTTTTCAGTGTATGTATGATTTTGTCATTGTTTCTTCATACTCATTAATTATATCACCTTCATAAGTGCTTTTAATTTGTGTATGGTTTGACAATTATTAATATCTTCCCTACAATTCTTTAATGATTGCGTCCACCTTGTGGAGTTTAATGTTTGTTCCAACAGGTGATTTGATGAATATTTTTGTTCCTCTCAGAGTATATTTTATAAAATTTCAATCAGAAGACCTGAAAACGAGCTCGGGGAACTCTGCAAATGTTCGAGGCACCACATGCTATTACTGAGGCATCTGATTGGTCAGTTTTTAACTTGAATAACCTTCAATAAAGAATAAAAAATATCTTTTAAAAAAGAATGTGTTAAGAAGGGAGAACTGAAGGCAACTGAGGAAAGTGACACATGGACGATAGTATCTGATCTGAACCAGAACAGTGTTCTAGAGTTGGACTTAAAACATGTTGTTTTAGAAAAAAATAAATTGATTGCTCATCTAGAAAATATTGGGAATTCTCATCGACCACTTCAAACAAGTATGAAATTTACCTATATATATTAAAAAAAAGCCTTTTCTGTCACTAGATCATGAGGCTATCTTCTAAAGACCTGATCAGCACAAACTTGGCAACTTTGAGCCATTGCCAAGACCCACATCTATGCACTGGGTTGTTGCTAAACTTTGTATATGTTTGTTTGTTTGTGTATTATAATTTCATATTTCTCAGAAATTTAGATGAAACTTTTAAAAGTGCAAAAACAAGATTCATAAACATGTGTACCAAGTCTTTGCATTTTCAGTTTTTAAAGCTTCAATCTTAACTGTGGTAAATTTGAAACATGGATCAATATGACCTTCACATTCTCTCCTCTGTCAGCACCACTGTTTAAATATTAGTAAATCTGTCATGCGCATGTACAGAGAAATGAGGCGTTTATCCACTCTGTTGGGGTCATTTTCACCCCCACATTTCCTCCATCAGTCACTGTCATGTTGCATTGTGTGTTTGAGTAGCGTTAAGTTATAATGGCATGAAATAAACAACGTGCCAAACTAATTTAGGACAGGAGGGAGAGTCTTCCTGAACATATAAATGCAGTGAATACAAATGAACTGTAGTAATTCTGGGAGTGTGCAAAAAACAACCCATTAAATAAAAGGTACTCAAAGAATGACCTAGATTCTAAAAATGAGATGTTCGTTAAACAAAAAACTGTACAATTTAACCAAACAAATTTTAATGGATGGGTAGGTTCTAAAAAGGTCATTGTTAAGCTGTGCTTTCCAGTCTGTGCATAAGACTTTTATTGTAGTGAACACACTTTTAAGCTGTTCACTATGTCAGGAGTAAAGTTATAGTAGGCAGCCGTTTCTAAGGGTGCTTTTAGTATTCAGATTTGTTATTCTGAAAAAAGGCCTCGAGGACATCTCCTCATTCTTCAGGCATCTTGTCACTCCAGGATTTGATGAATATTCCATTCAGAAATAGGGTTGGGCACCGAAGTTCGGTTCCACAAGAACCATTATGATTCATGTAGTTCTACCGAAACCGAAAGAAGCTGCTGCAAACGGTGCCGCATTTTGGTGCTAAATTTCATTGAAGGTCTATTTGTCTGAGGACATGTCAGTAACTTCTACTCTCTTCAGTACTTTGAAGTTCTAGCCAATCTCTTTGCCTTTCCTGCGATAGTGGGTGGACTCATATAAAGCCGTGGACGAGGCGAGCATGAGAGCACGCGCCGCACAGCGCTAGAATGTCTGGCTGCATTTTATAGCAGGTCACTTAAGTTTGACAGGTCACTGTTTCAGCCAATCAAGAACTAAATATTAATCAAATAGGAGCGTTTCTTTCCTGTTGCACCGTGGCGTGCTCTGGCTGCAACCGGACTTCAGCGGGGCTCACTCGATCAAGAGAGACAGCCGCTGCAAGGAGTGCAGGCAGCCTGTTCGGCTCTCCTGAACTGTGATGTTTTATTTATTTTCGTCGAGACAATAATAATAATAAAAAAAGCTCCCCTATTTTTCCATCTCTCTGGTTAATGCAGAAAAGCCTTCAAACTCGTTCATAGAGACACAGAAGCAGCAGAAGCGGCTGTCATCCAGACACACCCCCCAAGTGAGATTAATTCCCCGGTAACTCCTCAGACAGACTCAAGATCACATGTTTGACATGTGCTGAGCAGCAAATTCACCACCTGACGAAAAAGGGGCACACCGCCGGTTTGAGCGAAAGAGGGGTGCTCTGTCGGTTTGCAGCTCGGAGGTTGTTGAGCTCTGATTTAGTGGGAACAACCAGCATGTCAAAAAAAAAAAAAACGAGACACCCAAAACTTTAATTTTTGATACGGAGGTCTTGACCATGCGTCAGTATGTGAATGAAAATGTCTTGATTGGGGAAGATGTATACATTATTCTCTATTGCTGAAGTACCGTAATTGGCACCGATTAGGAACCGAAACCAAAGAACCGCTTTGGCACTGGAACTGAAAAACTGCCACCTTTCCTGGATTCTTTTGTCCACATATATGCTGTACTGGGATCTCAGGTCTGGCTCCTTCACTGTGAAAAGTATTCCTTTCATATCACTTAAAAAAACAAGGCAACATTTTCCAAGTAATTTTTTGTAGTTTAGTGAACAAAGGGGAATTTTGAGTTGGTGAAATGTGATATAGATTTTTTTCAAAATAAATGATTTCAAGTATAGTCAACTTAATTATTGAGAAAGAAATACTTTTAAAACATTATTAAACTTGAGTAGGTAGTACCTAATAAAAATAAGCTGCATGCACTCATATTATAATTCTTTTATATACTCAAATGTAAGTTTCAAAAAAGTATTTTTTTTTTGTTTCGACTAAGAAGAATTTAAGAAATACAAAGAGGTCTTTTATTTTGAAAGTTGCAAGCATACAGTTTTAAAAGTTCTCCTTAAATTCCAAGTATAGAAGTAAAACTTAACAACCAATTTAACATAATTAGGTCAAATTGTCAACATTTAAAACAAGAATACAAAAAACAGGGTTACAATTTTAAGAGAACTATTCCCTTTACAATACTTCACAGGTTTTTCTTTCGAGTCTCGGTGAATCCCAAACCAGAAAACAGCAGTCTCTTCAAAAATCGTAATGCCTGTAAGAACAGGATCTCCTGACAATGCCTGCCGCATCTGGAGCATGGCATGGGAAATCTTCATTCTGACTCCAACACTTCATGCATGGCACCTTCTGCAACTTCCCGTGAGACACAACACACCAGAGATATTTAGAACTTCAAAGTTTAAAGGCGAGTCCTTACGGCGACATTGAAAGATCTGAAAAATTATAATTCTGACTTACTTAAATGCTAGCCCATGAGGAGTAATAGAACAGACTTGAACATTCTGTCACTGCTGCCAAAGAGGAAGCCAGACTGCATCTGATCAATTTGATATGTTTGCATACCTTTCAATACACTGTCAATCATCAAAATGTGAATTAGCTCCTAATAGCCAGATCTCATCTCCACTTTCAATTTTCTAGCTTGAAATTGAAGACTGAAAATCACATTAAATTTATAATTTAATGTTCATTTATAATATCTTTTTGAGAATTAGACAATACAACATATTCGTGTTTTAAGTAATATTTATTTTAACCAGTTTATCTTACCTGTATCAGTTCCACGTGGAGGTTTTTTAGTTTTGGGCTGCGCCAATCCAACTCATTCATGGTCCAGTGAACAGCGGAGCATTTTTGAAACTCTTCTTTATCTAAAAGACATTAAAGAATTTCTGTATTGATATATAAGTTTACATTTTAATGTGATAATATCAAACATCAGTAAATTTTACATTGTTTCATGAGAGCTGGACAAAATAAAACACCTTAAAAATAAAATGTTTCACTTTATGATTCTTTGCTTTATTAATAATCAACCTAGTAATGATACAGGCTAAAAGCATCATTAAGCACAGTGTTAAGGTAATGCTAAAGCTAAGTGACCGAGTTTAGAGAAGCTATTGCTTAAAACAATAAACTGAAAGAGAGCTAAAGAAATTTAGCTTTGTGCCGTAGTTCAGCTAAATCATTTTATTTTAGTACATTTTGAGTTGCAAAGGTATTTTTTTAAATTACTTTCATAGAACCTAATCAAACATAATGTGTTTTATTATTTTTTTGAAATAAAAGTACTTAAATAAATAGTGTTACATGAACAATACCCCTTGAAGACTTTTTACTGTGTTGCTTTGATCAAAGAGGATCCTATGCTGGCTTCCTCTGTGAATGTGAGCGATGAGTCACTGATGTGGACAGGTCCCCAATATATCGTTTCCCCACTTAGTGTCAAGCCAGATTTCCATGTGAAACACTTTAAGCTACAATCGTTGGAAAAGTGCTCTATAAATAAAGATTGATTTGATTTGATATATGTTGTCAGGACCAACTGTCTAACCACTCTTCATTCTCTTCAAAGTCGTTCTCACTTAAACCTCACTAATCTTTGCTACCTCCTGTTCCACAACATCCCCCTCTTCTCCTCATTCATCTTGTAGAACCTATCGAAATATTTCCATCTCTGTCGTTGATCATCCTAACCTGCTACATATCCTTCCATCTTTGCTTCCAAACCTGTTATACAAGTCTTCAACCATCCTTTGTTTGGTCTTTTCCACGTCCACCTTCACCTTGATTACTCTAGTGTCTGCCACCTGCCTAAAATAACACCTCCATAATCGTCGTGTTGTTGAGAGGGACAACAAAGAGCCGTCAAGATGGTCCATTCAGAACCACTTGTACTTCAAAGCCAAAGTGGTGATGAAGACCAACATCTTCTTAGGTTTTTACATCAGGAAATCAGTGACAGAATATTTGCAGTTAAAAAAAGTGTTTAGCATGGTGTCAAAACTGTTTTTAAAATCCAGGCACTAGAAAGTCCGACATTGTATCTGTAACTTTTAGTAGTTAGTGCGTAGGTGTCAAAAATCAGCAGACAGCTCGTTCCACTTGCGGCAGGTTTATTGGACAGTGAAAGGCAGACAGGAGCAAGGCTAAGCTAAAAGTCCACTAGGCTAAATCAGAATGATATGTGGGCAGGCAGCAAAGAGGCAGCTTCAGGCACAAAACAAGATCAAGTAATGTGTGATCAGGTCAGAGAGGAATGCTTGGTATGCAGGCAGAAAGGCTCAAGCAATGCTTCACACTGCATGTGGTCTGAACAGTCCTGTGGCTGATAGACTGATGAGAATCAGAGGAGGAGATATCCAGACATCGTGTGCTGGGGTTGATGGGAGATTGAGTGCAGTCAGTACTAAGGACATGGCTCCCTCCTGACAGTAGGGAGGGAACTCGAACATAGCCTACCATTCCCTGACTGAGGTCTTTTGGGTTGGCAGAGCCCTCCTCAGAACTTTATCCCGTTGTGGTGTGGGGGAAGGATAGCATAGACAGACAGAAGCAGCTGGATAAGTAAAGAAAGCTGGTTCTGTACAGGGCTGTCCCCTGTATTCTCTTTAGGAGATAGCTTATGTACATCAAGTCAATACCTCCCACTCTCTGCACATACTGTGGTAACCCAGGTAAGCTCCTTCATCAAACTACTCCTCCACCCTGGATGCAGGAAGGAGGTCTACTCTTGGTCACTTTTCCCCACAGACATTAGTATTTACCATATTGCGCAGTAATAATCTACTAATTAGTAGCTTTTTACAGCTGTTATTTGCTTTTGCACGTGCACATCCCTGATGTATTTTTTAAATGTTCTTCATACATGCCATTTTTCACATCTTTGCCTTGTAATTGCTTTGGACATACATTTTGTAAAGCAGGCATGATATTGTAAATGCTGTTTTACTGGTGGCAGGCAAGACGGAACCCAGGAGAAGGAATGACTCAAATGCAGATTGGAGATTAAAAAAAAATGGGCAGAGGCAGCAGAATCACGCTGTTCCTTCCTCTCAGCCTCTTATGTATCTTTTGAAGCTAATTTCAAAAGTGTGTTCAAGCACCCAGACCATGGTGGTCCAGCAGAAGACCGCTTACTAGACCTTGTTCAGGGATCAAGAAGTGCAGCTGATTACTCTGTGGAGTTTCAGACCCTGGCTGCAGATTCTGGGTGGAATGAGGTAGCACTCATGAGAGCTTTCAGGAGGGGATTAAATGACCGTCTCAAAGACGAGCTAGTCTGCAAAGACCAGTCTCCTAACCAGAATTGTCTGATCCAACTCTCTCATCAGGCTCGACAATCGCCTCCGGGAGTGCCAATGAGAAAAAAGGGCGAAGGCTGCGTCTGGCCTGTCTAGGGATCGTGAGACCTTCTATCCACCGTCTTTAGGCGTCTCGACTCGACCGTCACGACCTCTACATGAACCCATTGAGGAACCCATGCAGCTGGGCAGAACACGCCTCACATCCGAGGAACGCCAGCGAAGACTTCAGCTCGGCAACTGTCTGTACTGCGGTAAAGCCGGACATTTCATTACAAACTGTCTGTCGCGGCCAAAAGATCAGGCTCACCAATGAAACTGGGGGTTTTGGTGAGCCGTACGCCTAACAAAGAACACTCCAGACCCTGCCTTCCAGGCACCCTCTACAACAGTCATACCTCAATCGCGTTTCCGGTACTGATTGATTCTGGAGCTGATGATAACCTCATAGACAGAAAATTAGCTCACCAGCTCGAGCTAAAAATTTCCCAACTCGACTCCCCGATAACTGCTAAAGCCCTGTATGGGACAATCATCTCCACAATAACCCATGCCACTGAACCTGTATCCCTTCTTATTGCCGATAACCACCACGAAATGATCAGTTTTAAAGTCATCACCGCTCCTGAAACACCTATACTCTTGGGCTACCCATGGCTCAAACTGCATAACCCCCAAATAGATTGGTCTAACTCTAGGATCAGCACCTGGAGCCCATTTTGTCTGGCAAACTGCCTCCGTGCTGCAACAGTTCCAGTAACCAAACCTCCAGCGCTCACTCCTGTAGACTTGTCTGTTGTTCCCAAGTGTTACCATTACTTGGCGGAGGTGTTCAACAAACGGAAAGCTACAGCCCTGCCACCTCACAGACCTTTTGACTGTGCTATTGACCTGGTGCCTCACTTCTCACCAGTTAGTTCCCTAATTACGTCAGTTCTTCAGTCCTTTGAGGGAGCCACGATATTTACTAAACTTGATCTTCGCAGTGCCTATAACCAAATCCGTATTAGGGAAGGCTACGAGTGGATAACCGCCTTTAACACTCATCGTGGACATTTTGAGTATTTAGTTATGCCTTTCGGACTAACAAATGCACCAGCAGTGTTTCAAGCTTTTGTTAATGACATTTTCCATGACTACCTGTACAAGTTTGTTTTCGTTTACCTTGATGACATCCTGATTTTTTTCCCGGAACCCCTCAGAGCATGTTCACCATGTGCGTCTGGTACTCCAACGCCTGTTGCAAAACCGAGTGTATGCTAAAGCAGAAAAATGTGAGTTTCATGCCCCCTCAATCGCATTTCTCGGGTTCATTCTCGGCTCTGGACAACTTAAGACGGACCCTTCCAAAATCACAGCAATAACAGAATGGCCGGTCCACACCACTCGCAAACAACTTCAGCAGTTTCTTGGGTTTGCCAATTTTTACCGTAAGTTCATAAAGAACTACAGTACAATCGTTCAGCCTCTCACCCAACTCACTTCCACCAAAATCCCATTCGCCTGGTCCACGCAATCCCAAGAAGCCTTTGATTTTCTGAAGCAGAGATTCTCATCGGCTCCTGTCCTCTGTCAACCTGACCTCGAAAAGCCTTTTGTGGTGGAAGTGGATGCCTCCGATTCTGGAGTGGGTGCTGTCCTATCTCAGGTCTCTGACACGGACAAGAAAGTCCACCCATGTGCTTTTTTTTCCCGCAGACTGTCCTGTGCTGAGAGGAACTACAACATGGGTGACAAGGAGTTACTAGCCATGAAGTTGGCTCTGGAGGAGTGGAGGCATTGGCTCGAGGGAGCCAAACACCCATTTACCATCTGGACCGATCACAAAAACCTGGCTTATCTAAAAGAAGCCAAAAGGTTGAACCCACGGCAGGCTAGGTGGTCTCTGTTTTTTAACCGTTTCTCCTTCAATATTACTTATCGACCAGGGTCCAGGAACCAAAAACCTGATGCACTCTCCCGGCAGTTCTCCAATGATCAAGAACCCTCTGACCCTGGCCCCATCTTACCTGCCTCCTGTCAGATTGCGACCGCCACCTGGGACATAGAGTCCGTGATACGAGAAGCGCAGATCCAAGATCCTGACCCTGGCACGAGTCCTGACAACCGCCTCTACGTTCCTGCTGCAGCCCGTGCCCAGGTATTACATTGGACTCACGCTTCTCACCTTTCCTGTCACCCAGGGGTTGCCCCCGGACTCTCAATCTTCTAAAGCGGCACTTCTGGTGGCCTGGGATGGGAAAGGATACCCGAGATTTCGTCCTGGCTTGTTCCATATGTGCTCGTGGAAAAGTTTCCTCCTGACCACCCGCTAACAATTCCCAGTCGTCCCTGGTCACATATAGCCCTGGACTTCATCACAGGCCTGCCACCATCTGCGGGTAAAACGGTCATACTCACCGTAGTTGACAGATTCTCAAAGGCTGCTCATTTCGTCCCTCTCCAGCAACTTCCGTCAACTGTGGACACTGCAGAGCTGTTGGTCACACATGTGTTTAGGCTTTAAGGCATCCCTTCTGACATAGTCTCCGACAGGGGTCCTCAATTCACATCTCATGTCTGGAAGGCCTTTTGTTCCTCTCTGGGGGCCACTGCAAGTCTCTCTTCTGGTTATCATCCCCAGTCCAATGGGCAAGCTGAACGGCTTAACCAGGAGCTGGAGGCATGCCTGCGGTGTGTTGCAGCTCAGAACCCCTCAACCTGGGAGCGAACATCTCCCGTGGATCGAGTATGCACACAACTCTCAACTGTCCACAGCCACTGGCTTCCGTTCTGCTGAGCATAACAAACGCGTAGCTGACCGCCACAGGGTTCCTGCTCCTATGTGCCTGGACAATCTGTTTGGCTCTCCATGAAGGACATTCCTCTCATGGGGGATTCCAGGAAGCTTCATCCCAAGTACATCGGCCCTTTTGCCATCCGGAGGGTGGTGAATCCATCTGCAGTGGAGCTCTCCCTTCCCCCCTTTATGCGGCTTCACCCTGTTTTCCATGTGTCCTGTCTCAAGCCTGTCGTCTCCAGTCCTCTGTGCCCGCCTGCCTGTCCCCCTCCGCCCCCCCGGCTCATCGATGACTCCCCTGCTTTCACGGTTCGGCACATCCTGGATGTGCGCCGCCGGGGCCTCCAGTACCTGATTGACTGGGAGGATTATGGGCCCGAGGAGCGGTCTTGGGTGCCTCGGTCCCACGTCTTGGATCCAGCCTTGCTGCGGGCGCTCCATCGGGATCATCCTGACAAGCCAGGTGGGTCGCCTGGGGGCTCCCGTGGGGGTGGGGGTACTGTCAGGTCTTGACAGTTCCTGCTCCTCTGCCGCCCTCTCCTGGTCCAGTTTTTTCCTTGGTTTCCGCTCGCCCTTTTTCTCTCTCTCCTCCACAGGTGTCCAGGATGCAGCAGGGAATCCTGGCACACCTGCGACTCATCACCTCAGTGGTATTTAGAACTGGTTCATCCAGCTTCTCCCTGCCAGTTCGTCTGCTTACCTCAAGTGGTATTGAGCCCACGTTTGAGCCTGCCTCCAGGCCCCTTTTGCTTAGTGCCTAATTCAAACCTTTTTTCTCTGTTAGTTTGTTTTCACCTGGATCCATCCCTGCCTGCCTGTCTGCCTGCCTGCCTGATCTCCATTCTGCTGGACCGTTTCCTCCCCCAACCTACCTGAACTTTGACCTGGAGCTTTAATAAACACTTCACTGTCCAACTCATCGACATCTCCTGTCTTTTGATCATGACAATTTTAATACTTTTGTAATGTAACCCTGGTTGTCAATGACAGAGGTCAATTGTTTCATTCTAGTCTTCAGCAGGTTTGCACTATATCTGCTTTTTTGGTCCATTCTGAAATCCAGATCTTCTTAAAAGTTGTGATATTTTGGGCCTGGTTATGGGCAAAACAGACTTTGAACTCCCTCCACAGATTCTCTATCGAATTGAGGTCCATACATTGGCTAAACCACCCCAGAACCTTGAAATGCTTTTTACACAGCTAGCTAAGCGAAGTGTTTGGGATCACAGTCATGCAGGAAAATCAAGGCATGTTTCATTCTCTGTTATCTCACAGATGGAAGGTGTTTTCTTGTCCAAAATCTCAGCGTGCATGACCCTATTCCCTTTTTTCCTTAATCACGATCAGTCGTCCAAGAAGGTTCCACCCACGTGCCTCACAGTTTGCACGGTGTTTTTGGAATGAAGCTCAGTATTCTTCCCTCTTCAAACACAGCGAGTTTTTTCTCGTCTGACCATATGAAATTCTCCCAATCCTCCTCTGAACCATTCAGACAGTCTCTTTAGACAGGCCGAGACATGCCGGCTCAAGTAGGGGGGCCTTTGGAGCACTACTGGATTTAAATCCAGTTTACTGCGGTTCTCGCTCTCTTTAGGTCATTGACTCTAGTTCCCATTTGTAGTTCTGGGCTGTTTCCTACTATTCTCAGCATTATTTGTATCCCACCAGGGAAGATCTTTAATGGAGCTCCAGGTGGAGGGAGATTTTCAATTATCTTCCATTTCTTCCATTTCCTAATAATTGCCCCAAAAGTGAATCTCTTCTCCCCAAGCTGCTTCTTTGGTTCTTTCCAGTTTTGTTTAGCTTTACAATCTTGTCCCTGGTGTCTTCTGACAGCTCTTTGGCTTTGGTCGTAGTGGAGAGGTTGCAGTCTGGTAAGGGTGTAGACAGATGTCTTTTATAGAAATAATAAGTTCAAACATTTGGTGTTAATAGAAGTAACATGTGGAAAATAGAATAGCTTCATAAAGAAGTAAGAGGTCTGTGAGGGACAGAATTCTAGTTTATTGGAACTAGACACTTAGTTTCTGCGCAAATATACAAATTAATTCTTTAGACATAAAAAAAAAAAAAAAAATGTGATTTCTGTCTTTGACAGTTGAAGTTTCCCTGTCGTGGTCTGGGCATGGACACAAACGCACGACAGAGAATGGTTCCAATACAGTCTCTGTAAAAGAATCCATGAAAGCCAGAGCTATTGTGACACTCGTGAGTTCACAAGACAATCTGGCAACGGTTGGCAGGAGATTGTGGACTAAAATAGAAGGGCGAGATGATCAAGAACAGGTGTACCCATTAAGAAGAAGAAAAACCAGGTGGGAGAAAGAAAGAGAAGGAAAAGGGTAAATACAACTACACCCCAGATCCCAATCCCCACATTATCTACAATGGACATTATAGATCTGTCTCATCTTTTCAATTCACTCAACTTGCAGAGTCTGTGACCAACAAATATATTTTGTCTCAGTGTATAATTAAGATGCATGACAGTAAAAAGTGAGTCATTGTCATCTTCGTGGATTAATTTGAACTACATTGTGTTCTAATTATTCTAATGGCTTTTAATTGTGTCTAACACGTCTGCACATGATGTAGCAGCACAATAGTGTCAAAAAAAGTTTGCATGACAAAATATCAAGTCAGAATTAGTTGATATTTGCTAAAATGACAGAAGACATGCATATTTAAATACACACCATTCTTCTTTTAAGCCATCCTGCCTGTCCTGTCATTGTGTTTTATTCTGGATTTTTTTGCATCTTGTCATTCCCAATTAAAATGCCAGCATTTTACCCAACACTGTCATTAAGGTCTGTTCCTTGTCCTTTTACCAGTGGCTCTGTCTCCAGTCCACAAAACAAGTCTTTT
>NC_050533.1:24574176-24575447 GCF_002922805.2 Oryzias melastigma
TAGTGATGCTGCATTCATTAAGGAAAAGATACTTATGGAACAAACAGCAGAATATGCTATGTGGGTTTCACCAAAATAAATAAATAAATAAAGACAGCCAAACTTTCTTTGCCAAAGCCAAACGGCTTTTAAAGCTGCTGCTTTAAATTAATGTCTTGTACCTTAAGGTGTTCTGCAAAAACTAGCTGTGTTATTTGCCAGAGTTAACTATATTACTGTTTTCAATATAAAGTTTCACAGAGCAGGGGATGTTGGAGACAAGTTGTGAAATGGCGATCTCCAAAATTGCATTTTTGGGGAACACCAAAGTGATCATCCTTTGGTGTTGTAGATTGTCTTCTCTGGATTTTGGTGCACTGGAACTTGAACGTGTACAAGAACCATTAAGTATGTGTAGGTCTGGGTTCAGATTCTATCAACAGAACTTGGATCATAGGATCACAGTGTGAAGAATACAAACAGAGTAACATGCATTGGAGGAAACCTCAATGCAGACAAATACAAATTGGAGAATTACAAGCTAGAGAAAATCTCCTATCTCCACTTTCTGAGATCCAACTCTGTCTTCTAATGCGGTAACGGGATTCGCATGGCCCACCCCTCATTCGTTTCTTGCCACCTGTCAATAAATGTGTTCCTTAAGCTTGACCCCTTAGCCACATGATGGAGGAGCTACCAGGTAATGTTTTTATCCTGATCACAACATGGAGCAGTGTCTGTGTTTATCTCACTTAGAATGTATGGAAGACACGGATGATGTTGAGGGATCGGGTTTAAGAGTTCTACTAAAACATCAGGGATCACATATCCATGTTTGGGTTGATGTGGTCATTCAAAGATTTTCCCGGACACGGGGTTTCTATCTCACTGTGGGGACTGTGTCTGTATGACAGTCACTTCAGTGGTGTTTCTGTGTCTCTGTGACTGAGTCTGTGACTTTCTCGCATTAACCAGAGAGGGGAAAAATGAAAAAGAAAAAAAAAACGAGATTTTTTTATATATATATTACTGTCACTATTGTCTCAATAAAAATAAGAACAATATCGCAAAGTTCAGGAGGCCCAAGCTGGCAGCCCCCGCACCCTGAGGCGTATTGAGCTAGCGAGCTCTGCTGGCCCCCGGCAGACTGGTTGGTAGTAGCCAGAGAGCTGCCACGGGCGCGAATGGTTGGCGATCTGTCCCACCTATGTCCACCAGTAGCTGGGAGGAGCTCTGGCAGCGCCCCGGCCCCAGCCGGTCAAGAAATTAGATGTAAGCTTAGGATAAAAACA
>NC_050533.1:24579283-24588425 GCF_002922805.2 Oryzias melastigma
GTTTGTTTAGCTACTCACGCGCCGCCAGATTTACTCACCCACACACCTGTCAGTCTCGCGATACTACAGCATGATCACGTGGATCTCGGGCATCTCACGTGGATCTTCGGATTAGTATTCTACGTGCTGATCAAGTCGCTGAAAACGTTACGTGCCGAAAGCTGAGTCCTTGATTGGTAGATGTGACGTGACAACCTCAGCAAAATTCAGATATTTGAACTCTGGCTATGCCTCCCAATTCTTAACGTCCCTCTCAAATCACACTGCTGCCTGACCGCCGTGCCGCACTCATCACGCAAATTTCACCCCTTAGGACCTCATTTACATCTATACCCTTGACTCAAACTGGCTGCCTCCGCTGTGCGAATCGCGCTCGGTGTGTACGCAGCATAAGATAACAATGCTCATAACAGGGGATTTGTCCGACATTACATTAAGAATTGGGAAGCAGAGAGGATGGAATGACCAGTGAACAGGTCTGCCTCAACCCCACTGAACGTTTATGGGATCAGCTTGGACAGTTGATTTCAGAGAGACAAACAACCACACAACAACTAAACCTACAGGCTCAGCTTTGCTGCTCATCCCACGAATGCACTTTACTTACAAATGGGAGACCATGTGGAAGCGAAACAAACAAGCTTTCCAAGGGTATATTTGTTCACTATTGCAAAGAGTCTTTCTAACAACAAAGAAATATTTAACAACACACAAAGTTCCCAAACTTTTGTGTTTTGTTTGTATAAATAATAAATGTTTTCATAGCAATAATATTTACCCAGAAGCTTCGTCAGTTGTGCTTCAGCAGACTACAGCACTGAATGTGACTAAAGACAGTATTCCATATCCATGTACACTTTACCTTTTCAAAACTGACACCTGCCTCCTATCACCGGAAAACCTCCCACACCAGCCCACATTTCACTGATCTCCCTGATTGCATATTTTTGTTGTGATGCTACCAAAGTCTGACAAAACTGAGACTAAGATAGTTTTCTTTTAGTTTAAATGGGATCATAGGGTCAGTTTGGAGCAAAATAAATGATGTCCATAGCTGTACACCGGCTCTGTTCATCCACTGAGAGCGCTCTCTGCTGCATGCTCCTCCCACCCCACACACTGCACCCCCTTCAGAGGAGCCGTGACATGTATCCATCATCTCACGTGGAACATCAAACAGTCATTAGATGCTGCATGTGAGCCAAGAGGCCTGGGGATTTGCATGCAACTCCAAACCATGACTTTAAAGAGTTACTTTTGTACTCGTGCGTTTATATTTTTTTATTTTATTTATTGGTTTATTTCTCAGGGACAGTACACATTAAAAGCATAAATGCAATGTGCTTGAATCAGCGTAGAGGCTATTTGTCATCTGTAGTCCCTGGACAGATGTTTAAAGTGTCAACCTAAAACATGAAATCAACAATGTAAAGTCCCATAAAAAGACACTGTACAGAGTTAAAACAGAGTACATACAAACATTAATAAAATGCACAAATTACGAGAAAATAAAATTGATGCAACAATGTGATAAAATGTACAGTTGAAATAAAGCAATTAATGTTGACAAGTTTGTTGTGTTATGAGCCAGTTATTTATGTACCTTTTGAAATGACTGTAAATCCTGAAATAAATAAATAAAGCACTTTATTTTTGTACACATAAAAAGAGAGGTGTCATTTGAATTTTTTTACTATATACAAACATTTTCCTTTTATAAAACATTTATTAACAACTAATAAGATTTTGATGATTCTGTTCCAGGGCTGTAACGAGTATCAGAGTTCTTGGAAACTCACGATCTGCTCCTGAAAATTTGAGTATGAATATTTGCGACGTCCCAAAATAGCTGATTTGCAACCTTTATAAATATAGTGGAGTGTAGTAAAATATTATCTTGGGGACGGTGTATTTTTGCTCTGAAATGCAGATTAATGTCGGATTTTAAGTTTACGAACCAAAATAAAGCCAAAAGAGCCGCCGTACTTCCACCGGAAGTAAACACATCTTTGTGACGGTGAAGCTTCCGGTTTTCAAAGTAAAACTAGCGAGAGCTTTTTTTACTGTTCAAAAACTGAGACTGAAGTTCCACTCACAGACATAACTTCTGAAAAAATGAATTAGCTTTAACATTGCAGCTTCAGCTCCAGAGTTTACATTCTTTTGGCTATGGTAACTCTTGAACATTGACACAATTAATGTAACTCCAGCTTATTCTGAAGGGGAGAAATGCGGCCTCGCGCTGATATGCAGCTCTGTACATCTGAAGGAAGGATTCTGGTGCAGAAAAAACAACTTTTTTTTTCTAAATACATGTATAAATGATTGTTATATAATACGAAATATTTCAATTTTCATGCATCCAGTAAAAAGAGAAACATTATATTAAAAAGTAAGAATTGTGGTTCGATTCAGGAGCTTGATTTGTGAATTGAATCAGATCGCCACCAAAGCAACGATCCACAGCCCTGCTCTGTTCAGTGCATCTCTCATAGTTCAGCTTACATGTTAGAAACGTGTCGAAAGTTGATTGTTTATGGTCAACAATGTGCTGGGAACCCTGACAACACAACTGTAAATGGAACTAAGCCTCATAAGCATTATCCCTGGCTGCACTGTCTGCCTGAGAGTGATTCTCTACAAAAGCACAAAGTGCACACATCTCGCTCTCTGAGGAGAACCGTGCCACACTGGCTGCAGTGGAGATTGCTTTATAGTGGTGGCAATCATTCTGCACATTTGTGTATCTTCCAGCAGATGTCTTTCTGTGAATGTTTGCATAGGCGTGGGTGGTTATAATGTATGCATATGTGCCCATGTGTGTTTGAGCCTTTAAAGGCAAATGGCCCGCTGGGCACCCACTCACCACAGCGTGACAGTATACGCTGCAGCAACACAGCCAGAAATCTCACTCAGTTGCATGACTCTGCGTTTGAAAAGTGGAAGTAATGAAAGACCTCACACAAAGCATTTCGCAAGCCGAACCGTGGCGTTACCCCTGGAGAAATTATCTCGTAATGGTCTTGAATTATAATTCATAATGTTCCTTTTAAGGCTTGTTACCAGTGTGGTTGTCTCTTCTAAAAACAAATGGCCCTACTGAGGGTGTGGAGTGTCATTAAAGAGTTTCCATGTCGCAGGTTTGGAGGGGATGGAGCCCAAAAAATTCAAATTGAAAAACAAACCAATGGGTTTGATCTGTTAATCAATCATTACAGACACGTTATTAGCAAAATATATAATAATTAGAGCCCTGTCGTGTTAGAAGTTTTGATAAAACAAATGAAGACATTTGCATTAAGCAAAGCATAACTAAAATATGTTAAGCAGATGAAACCCTTCAAATTTTAGTTATAATTTGTAATGTTTCAAATAAAGATTAAAAAAACAATGACCTGAGTGATGAATACTGGACGGCAGCTTTTTATTTACTATCATTTAACCAAGACTGAAATTATGTATGCATTAAATCTGCAGCAGATGCTTATTTGACTGAAGTAATTGCAGCGTTGAACAGTTTTTTTGTAATTTAGTGGCAACAAGAGTAATCTGGAATAGCTTATTTTCTGACCCAAGAAACATTACGTGAGGCTGATAATTAGATTTCTCACAGCTTTATACATATTCAGACCCATTCCCCAAGGCAGGTGGATGCTTTTTTTATTCATCAGCTGCCACAGCATTTAAATATCTTCTTTCAGCACTTTCCAAGTTCAGCAGATTTCTAATTATATTCCTAAGCTTAACTTTGGGTAAAGAAAATAAATAAAACAAACAAAAGTTGTCTGAAAATCTGTTTTTCTAAAAGCTTTGTTTTTCTTGGCACATCTACCAGGAGAATCATATTGTATGAAGATGTCCAACTAAAGTGATGGAGTTGTAAAAAGTAGCAAAAGTAAAATGAACGGAACAGAACAGATGGTATCTGTATACATCAGAAACATTATCAGCTCCATCTGAAGCTTTACGCTGGTATCTAACTAGACAGCAGCGAGACAGGAAGTTGCTGGTGAAATGCTAAACGTCACCAGTTTTCACATTAAATCACTCTGAATTGGAATTTTGCAAAACTTTTTATTGCTTATTTTCCTAAAATTTAACTCACATTCAAGTTGCACTTTTAAAGTAAAAACATCTACAAAAACATGAGTAAGAACTTTCTGTCCCTCTGTAGACCTTTCTTCTTTTCTATGAATGCACAGCTCAGTGTCACACAGTCATTACACTGTCAGATCTCACACATCCCCGGTGTTTGTGGTTGTCCCGTTCCCGCCTGCTCTCATTGCTACAGTAACTTATCTTCTTTTGTCCCAACAGGTAAATGCTCGATCTAGAACCAAAGAAGGTGAAGCTGCTTTTAGCTTCTATGCTGCTTACAGACTCAAGCAGCTTCCTGATGAACTCAGGGTTGTTTCCATTTTCAGCTGTAAATCCACAGACAAAAAATGATCCTGTCACCCCTCCATCCTTCCCAAGGGTGAAAAGCGCACGTCTTTTGTAAATGCCTGAACCCTTGGAATACTGATCATCAGGACACTTCAGTGGTTTAACGGACAGGCGGAGGCAGACAGATCCATATGCAGAGTTTTACTGTAAGTGAGGAGAAAACAGGAAAGTGCTTAGAGCTTGGCAGATGAGGGTGGCGGCCGTCAGCTTCAGACGAGGATAAGAAGCAGATGAGGGTCGAGGCGGGAAACAGATTCTGAGATCCAGTTTGGGTCAGAGACATGGCTTTGTAAAGACGGGGAATGAATATCAGGTAATTAGATACACGATTTGAAAATAGGGGCTGCACGGTGGCGCAGTGGTTAGCGCTCTTGCCTCACAGCGAGAAGGCCCCGGTTCGAATCCCGGCTGGGACCTTTCTGTGTGGAGTTTGCATGTTCTCCCCGTGCATGCGTGGGTTTTCACCGGGGACTCCGGCTTCCTCCCACCATCCAAAAACATGCTTCATAGGTTCATTGGTGACTCTAAATTGCCCCTAGGTGTGAATGTGAGAGTGAATGGGTGTGATTGAGGCCCTGAGACAGACTGGCGACCTGTCCAGGGTGTACCCCGCCTTCGCCCATCAGTAGCCGGGATAGGCTCCGGCACCCCCGTGGCCCCGAAAGGGAAGGAGCGGCCAAGACGATGGATGGATGGATGGATTTGAAAATACAGTAAAGAGGCTGAGTGATTGCAGATGAGAGACAGGTGAGTAATGAATGAGCTGGGGAACATCCAGGTATTGAGGGCAAGGGCTGATGGGAAATGTAGTGTGGAAACCAGGAAGTGGTCAGTGCTGATGGCCAGAGAAGGAGACAGTGAAACTGTTCCTGACAAGTGGAAAGAAAGCAGTAGAGGGTGGAGTCATGCCACAGCAGTCAGCAACATCTCCATGTTGTTGTGTTAGGTTTGTTCGGTGATGTGGTCACACTCAATTACATAAATGAAAGAATATCTCTTGGGAAAAAATATTGTTTCATCTGCAGACTCTGTGATGTTTTCCAAGTGTGTCCCTGAAGACAGAAGATTAAAGAGCTGAATCAGCTTAAAGAATGAAGAAGAACAACCATCATGTTATGTTTCAGCCTCAAGTAGGGTTGGGCACCGAAATTCGGTACCGTTACAATTTATGTGGTTCTACCGTTGCCGAAAGAAGCTGCTGCAAATGGTTCCTCATTTTGGTGCTTAGTTTCATTGAAGGTCTATTTGTCTTTGGACATGTCAATCACTACTACTCTGTTTAGCACAAAACATTTTCAGTGACCCGATCAGCGGGTAAAATATTAATCCAAGACGAACGTTTTTGTCCTGTCGCAGCGCTGCGGTTCTCTGGCTGAAGCCAGACAGCCTCCCGGACTTCAGTGGAGCTCGCTTGCTCCACACGCCGGGAGAAAGACAGCCTGCTCGAGTCTCCTGAACTGTGATGTTTTTCTTATTTTCATTGAGATAATAATAAAAAAAAGGTCCACTATCCCCCCCTCTGTTTTTAAAGCAGGACAGCCTTCAAAGTCAGTCACAGAGACACAGAAACACAGTGGATGCAGCTGTTATTCAGACACTCCTCCCCGAGTGAGATCAAAGCCCTGATAACCGATAAGACACCATCGGCTTATGCTCAGGATCACGTCATACCGGCTCTGAGCAGCAAATTTGCCGTGCGGTGAAAGAGGGGCAGGTCACTGGTTTGCAGCTCAGAGGTTGTGGAGCTCTGATTTAATGGGAACAACCAGCACCTCAAAAAACAACGACACCCAAAACGCCAATTTGTGACGCAGAGGTCTTACTCGTGTCAATATGTGACGACTTGGGTATGAAAATGTGTTGATTTGGGAAGATGTAGGCATTACTTTTCATTACTGAAGTACCGAAATTGGTACTGAATAGGAACCAAAGCCAAAGAACCGCTTTGGCACCAGAAACGAATAAAACCCAAGTGGTGCCCATTACTAGCCTCAAGTAGATAATACTCATTTGTGCAAGTATAGCTACAATTTGAATTAGAATAATGTTTATTATTATTTTCCTGCCCCTGTTTCATGTCTAAATGTAGTGGAGCATGATCTATGATTATCCTTTTATTAGAGGCCCAGGCTGCTCTGAAACAAAGTTTTCTTCCACTCGGGCTTCTCCGTTTCCAAAAACTCCAGCATTGGGTTCTCCTGAAACGTTCTGCCAATCCCAGATTACCAAAGCCACCGTCACAGCAGCAGCAGTGCTGACTGAAGAGCCCACTCACAATCAAGACAAAGATAAGCTCTCTAAACTCTGAATTTGTAACAGCAGTAATACCAGCCATAACAAGATATTACTGAGTCTGTTACAATAAATAGAAGTCATCATCTTTCCTTCAGCTTCTGTGTGATGTTTATCCCTGAAATCCAAAAGATGCATTATTTACCCCAGCATTCAGAAGAGGGGGAGAATCACTGAAGGCCATAAGCTCCTCTCAGGAGTGTGTATGTGCTCGGACTGTAAGTGGTACTTAAACACAAACTGATATCTTATTAATGAGGGAATGAACAAAATCCACACCGTCTGCTGCTCTCACAAGACTGAGAGTCAAACCAGAAAAAGGATAATTTTTGAATAATAATATGGATGAAAAGAAAAGTTATCAATAAATCATCATACTTGTTACCCCAGTTCATTTCCACAGTGGCTTGACGCCCCATGTCTGCCATGCTAAATCCCAGCTGTCCCTCTCTCTGCGATTCCAAGCACACTCACTCTGCTCCAACACAATTAGAAATACCATTAAACATTCACTTTGGATAACTCGGAGACGGAGACTCATCCAGGCCCAGTAATACGCTTATCCAGTGGGTTGTTCCTGTTTCACACATGCGGGTTTTAACATGCACTCTGTGTCCTTCATCTATACATGCATCATTAGAGGCTGAGTTCTCAGTGAGAAGAACGATCAGACATGAATCAACTTATGGAGAAACAAAGTGCTGAAGTTTACCCTGCTCTTCATGAGCTTAAAGTTCTATTCACATGTATTTTCTGTAAACTTCGGCCAAATCCAAATTCTTCCCTTCCCCTTCACTTATTCCTCCAAACGGAGAGTTATGAAGAAATAGTGTCTCATAATTCGGACGTCACTTTCATTCAATGATGACACCAATAATCAGCGGTCCGCTAGCTTCAACAAAATGTCATTACTTACATTTAAATGTAAACTTCTGTGGTTCAGAGCGCACCAACGGGAAGAAAAGCACTTCTCAGCACGACGCGGTTTACCCTCGCGGGGGAGTATCCCTCCGTTTGGAGGGTCAGATTTAAAATATATATGTATCCTGGACACACTTGCACTAAAACTGCCTCTTCAAATGGAGGGGAAGAGAGAAGGGAAGAATTCCAATTGGACCTTTATGTGATCATTTTCAAGCTAAACGTGTTAATTCTGACTATCCCAATACAAAAATTGGTTGCAGTTTTCCCTCAGAGTGGCAGTGAATTCAGGTTTTACATGCCCACGCAGGATGTGAATATATCCACAGTTTGCAGACGTCATGTTTAAATGTAAATCATTCACCCCAGAGAGGAGCTTCAGTGTCACGTTGATCAATTCATGTAGAAGTCATAAGGAAAATCAGGGATATTGAAGCCATTGTTATAAACACCAGTGGAAGTTTTCTTTTGGTCTTTGTTCAGGTTTTCATCGATGTGCTGAAAATCCAGTTTGTATAATGACTGGTACTGAAAGAAAATGTATTGGCTGTGATGAACAGGTGAGCAGAGTCAGCCATGGAGGTGTGTCTCCAATCACTAACCGCACAATGAAGAAAAAGTTGGTTCTGCTTCACACTGAGCTGAACCAGACCTTTTTTTTTTAATTCTCAATTGATAATCCTGGCTCCATGTGTGGGACATGATCACTTTACTGTCTGTAATTTCAGCTCATTTTTCCAAACAGAGATTGTGTATTTTTTGTCTTTCTGGGATTCTCTCCAATACAAACTTTTTTTTGCTCCAAACTTCATGACTGCCTAAAAATCCACAACCATTCAGCTTTCTGGTTCTTCACTGACAAACCTGAGTCACAAATGTCTCTTAGTTTTATAGTCAGAATGTCATTCTCAGGTTTGCAGCCTCTCACGAAGTTGTGTCTGAACTGTTACAGTTTATGACTCATGCACAAATGGGTGCACTTTCAAACGGTTGGAAAATGTGACTATTTTAAGACAACATTTATTTAGCTAATTTTTTGAAGATGCTGGAAATTCCAGCGAGGCGAGTGAGAGGCGCAGCTGCTAACGAGGAGAATTTTGAGAACCTCTGCCAACTTTCAGAGTAATTGTTGCGACTCCCTCTCGAACGCCGTTTGGTATTCATCACAAGCTGTCGGAGGATGGTGGGATATTACTCTAATGAGCACTTTATTAAACAGGAAAAAATGGCTACGCCATCATGATGCAGCCAGGTCAGACGCTGATTTATGTTTTTCACATTAACATACCGATGTTGCTATCCTTTGGCAGTCAATGCAAATTCAATGACATTTAAGGGCCGAATCTCTGTGTGATCTTTGCCATTAAGTAATGAGACAAAGAGAGAGGCGCTCAGACGAGCAGTAATGGTGGACGGCTGCAGGTTGGGGAGACGGAACTGGGAATCTGCAGCGCTTCAAAAAAGACCCCCCCCCCCCCCCCCA
>NC_050533.1:24588607-24593774 GCF_002922805.2 Oryzias melastigma
AACAGGTTTGCAAACTTGTCACAGTCCGAGAAACAACCAATACTTTGATGGCCCCAGACTCGCCATGTTAAAAGCTGTGTCTTGGCATACTTTGCATACTAGTATGTTTATGTTAAAGTCCCCCTCCAATGAAAATCTTGTGTCATTTTTCTTCTGAAAGAGAATAAATGTAATAAGAAATCATTTGGTATTTTTTTAGTATTTCTCCTTTTAAATCAATCAAACTGTCTTGGACAGACTCTGTTTGAATGAATGATCTTCTTTCCATCAACAGCTCTGCTGCACATGCACTAAACCCTCATCTGTTCCTAGTGTCTAGTTCAGGTTCTGGAGAAGAGAAGATGGTATCTTCACATTGACTGCAGTCAAATGAGCCGCCGTTCACATTTCTGTGGTCAAATCAGCATCACTGGATTTTTGGTGTGAGTTTCATCCAATACTTACGGTAGCAGGACTGAGAACGCTGGAAAATCTCCACCAGACTCCACGGAGCTTCTTGATGTGACCACGGAAATGTGAACGGCGGCTCATTTGAGACACAGAGCTATCATAGTCAGACAGGGGGGATCAGGGGCGGGGCTACTCAGCTCAGCTCCAAAAGCCACGCCCCCTCAGAGGAGATTTTGAATAACAGAGGCTTCAGATCAACATGAAAAATGGCTTTTTAAGACATTTAGGTTTTGGGATTTTGATTAAAAAACCTTCATTATCATAATTAAAAAAATACTGGGAACATTTTTTAAAAGGGGGCCCACCATGATTTTCTTAAGCCTTTCAGGGTAACCCTTATCCATATATATGAACTTATATTACCTTTGGAACACTAAAAAGCAAATTATTTCCTATTAGTTATTTTGGTGAATTGAAGTAAAACAATTGGATTCCTGAGGCTGTGCCGGACCGCTACGTGTGGGTGCTGCCCATTTTATGACGTCATCCTAGGAAAACGAACACCTGTTTGAGCTGGAATTTTTTGAAGACACAACTGGAAGATATATGGTGTCCTGCATTTAAAATGAAAGTATTTTTTAAATTGAATGTTGGAGTTGGACTGGGGGCGGTGCTGGCAGAGCAGACTCTTCCTGAAAGGGGCGGTCTAACACTCTGAGATCAGCAGCACCTGCTCGTTTCTGTGGGGATGGGAGGGAATAACACACTTAAAAGCTCAAAAAGTTGTTTTTTTATGGTATGGCCCCTGTAACAAAAATATCACAGGGGGACTTTAAAGGGGTAAACGTATGTGTTGGCAGGGTTTTGTCCTTATTGTCCTAGTACACGATCACAGCTTAGTTTAGGCCAACTGAAAGGTTTTTTTTCACCTTTAAATGCTTATTAGCAAATTATTTTTTTTTCTGAAATCTTAGTTTTTTGTTGTTGTTATTTTTTAATATACAAATTGTATATCGAACCCAAACAAAATAATGACCCAAAAATTGAGGTTGAAACTGAATCTTAAGGAAAGTGAATCATTGCATCTCTCAAAGATAATTTGATAATTTGCAGCACATTATTAAAAAAAAACATGTTTTAGAAACAGGTAAAGATGTCTTCTTTCAAGTTCTGTCATTCACTTTCAGTTGAACCTTTCCGCTTTGAACTTTTCATTCCCAAACTGTCCTCAGCAGATGAAACGGTGAGTCAGCTCTTTGCTGGGGGGCAGCGTCTGCATCGTAGAAACAAACTTGTACCTCAGTCGAGTCTTCTTGAGAAACTAACAGGAGCACTTCTTCCACTTGAAGGACAATCAACCTCAATCTGAATGCGCCCCACACTCATTCCTTATACATTATAGATCCTATTGGCTGGCAGGGCATCATTAACATTACACAATGATTAGACCAATGGAATCTCTGGGAGCTCCGATTTCCAGGAATCCCAGCGGTGAACGTTTCAAATCTCATTTTTTCTCATTAGAGAATGACTGAGTTCTTTCAGCACACTGCTCTCCCAACCTTTACAAAATGAGCTTTGCCTCAAATAAATCACTGTTACTGATCTCGTGAAATGGGAGAATGTAATTAGTTAACACCGAAATAAGATTGATTAACAAGTCGCGGCAAAGAGACTTCTCTGACAGATTAAAGGAGAGCCACATATAATCTCTACTTGCACACAGTGAGCAGAGTCCCTCTTTAATTAACTACACCTATAGTGTGAGAGGAGAATACAATCCATTGAACTAGATGCGTTCAGGTGCATGTGTGATGAACAGTTGTGGTCTCTTTGATAGCATTACCTCCACAGCTCAGGGGAAGCCGCAGTTGATCCTGCAAACCCACTTTCTCCAGATGTCACAGCGACTCATTTCCTGCTCTGAAGTAGAGACAAAAGTAGCTGCTCCCCCAAAGAAAACCAGGAGCCCTGCAAGATGCTAAACTGTGGACTGCGATCAGTCACCGAAGAGACATTTAACGCAGCCGCTAATTAAATATTTTCCGTGACAACACTGCTTCCCGCAGGCCTGCTGCACTGCCATGTGTTCTTTCTGCTAGAGTGAAAGAGCCACAGCAGCTCCTCAGTAGTGACCAGCGTTTGTGTTTGCAGTGGATGTGCTAATGCAGTACCTGCTGTTTTCAACACTTCCTGAGGGATGTGTTGAAACCAAGTCAATATTTATGAGTATTGCTGCTGTGGGCTCTCTCCTAATGGCATATGACTGCTGAGGTGTCCATGCAGAGTGGTGAGCGCCGGGGGTGATGAGAGGACTGAGACAGTGGAGGGAAGACACAGAGAAAGTGCATTTGTGAGCCATGCAGCACTCTGGTGTGCAGAGGAGAAAACAGAGCATGAGGACATGCATTTAGTAGGGCCCTACCATTGTAAATATTTACAGATAGAGTATATATTCTTAGTTCTTGTTAGTCTGTCTTTTTCTGTAAAAATGAGAACATTTTGATGACCAAACTGTATCGGATAGAATACTAGACTGTATGAACCAGACTTTGTTTTCACCAATAACCCAGAACAAATTTTCAGTCTGAAGTGGGCCCTGGTCTGGAACCAGGAACCGCTCTCTGACCCATCGTAGAGGTAGTCTAAGTTCGTCTCCAGTCGGACTGAGCTCCAGTTTGATCTGAGTTTCCTCAGTCTGAATGGTTATGCTGGCCTAAAAATATCTGAATCACAGACTGATATTAATTATTATTTATTTCCGTGAATACGTATTCTATAATTCCAAATGCTCTGTCTTCGTCCTTTCATTGCTGTCTCCCTGGTTGCGCTGCTTCCAGACGTGTATTTTCCTATTTAAGCATTAACCAATCACATTGCAGCACCATTTGCAGCAGCACCAATGCTCCAAAGGAGCATTGCGGTGACGTCACAGCTCTGTCTGGAGAGCGCGTGCCGCGCAGAGTCTATTGACAGTCTCAGGTGAGAAACCTGTTCAGCGTTTTTTTTTTTAAATAACCATTCCAGCAAGTGAGCTGCTGGACCTTTTTCTGTTTAAAAACACGACCAGATGCATTTAAGTTTCTGTCCCTGCTCTCGCGCTTTTCCTCAAACGAGATTTCAGCATCTTCAGGCTCCAAGCTGCAGAAGTGCAGCTGCAGATGAAGCTGTTCACAGACACACAGAGAGGCGCATCTATTTCGAAAAAAGTGTTTCCAAAGCAGTTTTGCGAAAAATGTCTGTTTCGATATGCCCCAAGTACCACCTACTGTAAGCGCATAAACTTTTTTTTCAAAAAATGCGAGTTTTTTCGAAATTGTGGTGTTTCCACTAGGAGGATTTATTATCGAAATTCCAATTTTCCACTGTCAACTACTGTTCTGACAAGCTCATAACCGCGTCTAAGAGCGCAAGTATGCGGGGACGTGTGGATGGAATTATTTTTAAAACGATTACGTGTGGACGCAACACTTTTTTCTAAAACGGAGGTCAGCAGATATGCGTTTGTAGAAATACCCGGCTACGTGTGGACATGGCCGGAGCACTACTGAAGGCCTAGGTGTGAAATGCACAGCCCGCCACTGTGAAGTAACAACGAGACACCGCAACTCACTGAAATGTGGTCGGAGGAATTAAGACAACTTTAACATGAAAAAAAAGTTAATGAGAAAAATAAAAGATTAGCTGGAAAACAATGAGAGAAACTTCACCTTTGGATCAATCACAGCTGTTTGGGCCTGAGTTTCTTTTCAGGACAGTCCCATGGACTCCATCTGATGGGCAGGAATGTCAATAACTTTAATACTTTAGTGTGGTTTGGTTTGCTTTACACACCAGGAAGCAGAAAAGAAACAAAGACTGAGGCGGACAAAAGCCTGAAAGTCATGAAGTTCCAGGACATGCTCATTTGGTACAGATAATGTCTTCAACAAACTCTGACCAGGATGGGTGATGAGGATCAAAGGAGGAGACTGTCCAGCTTCAGGAGCTCTCTATCAATATTAAAAAAACATTTGTTGCAACACATCTACAGAAAAGATCTCCATAGATTCTGACTGTGTTTTTTTTCTTACAGCACTGTAAACAGATTCTTTGAGGAGAATTATTAAAAAACACCAGATTTTTAAAGATGTATTTATGTATATAATCATACGTTTACTTAATTATCATGGATAAATATGTCCATTCATTGTTCTCTTTCATCAATAGTGACATTATAGTAAACATATAAACTACAGTATTCTCCACAATATAAGGCAGGGCGCATTTAAAAGTTTGAGCTTTTTTCAAAAATCGACCCTGCACCTTATAATCCGGTGCACCTTTAAGTTCCAAAATCTCTAAAATGTTCTTGTGCAACTTTGGGAGGTCTTGGCTCGATTGACCGTCCGACCATTTCTCGCTAACACAGCAGCAGCGAATGCACAGATGGTCACACACATATTCAGGGACACAAGTGGGTCACAGACAGCGATTCTGGCTAATCGTACTCTTTTTAAACCATGTGGATGGCGGTAAAGTTATCTCGAGTTACTGCAGAAACCCACTTTAGTGCATCAAACCTAAAGATCGCTCAGAATTTCAAAACGCAAGCGTTACCCGGCCTGCACCATTACGCGCGCACACAGTCCTAAAGACACGCCGACATTTTGTCCGACAGCGTTCCTTTGTTCGTTTAGGAGATGATTATTGTTGCACACTTGAAGGAAGACCGGACAAATGTGGGTTTTGTTTTGATTGCCTTTAGTGAAAAGCTGGAACATGAACACAGCACGCA
>NC_050533.1:24596491-24635269 GCF_002922805.2 Oryzias melastigma
ATACATATCAAAAAAATAAACATAACATTATGGAACAGAGGGGGGTAGCTTAATTAATTTGTCCATTTGTCCATATTTATTCCTCCATCCTACATTATGTTAGTACGTCACGTAATAAAATTGACAATTTTTCCCCGGTGCAGGTGAAGCTACAATGGCGCCCGTCTGATTTTGAGCACTCTGGAAGGTCTGCGCTGCTTACATCCACGGCTGTGCACAGATACAGACAAACTTAACACACGTTTTCCAGTATGTTTGCAGCTTGTGCGTGACTGCCCAAGTCACTTGGCTTTAGCCCAGCTGAATTAGTTTTCGATCACAAGCTGCGAGATCCCGTACAGGCCCTAAAGGGAAGTTGGAGGCTGACTCCGCCCAGAGCCGAAATGTCAAAATCCAGTCAGGGGGTGGGGCTTGTCGGCAGGACTGTTATCATTTCTGGAGCTGCAGATTATGATGTGAGACTTCTGAAACAAAATGTATCTATAATACCTCAATTGTACCTGTAGGGGGCAGCACACAGATGGTTTTTGACTATATTTTTAAGAATTAACCATTTGATTTTCATTTATTTAAAAAATGGCAATGACCAACAGACAGCACCTGTAAAGCCCAATTTATAAAGGTCAACAGACAAAAAAACAAAAAAAGTTTGTTTAGGGTTTGGTTACCCTTTAAAAGAAAGGTTCCCAGATCAAAATAGAGCGCGAGTATTTGTATGTGGGAGCGATTGATGACAGACGGCGCACACACGTTACTTGGAGGCAGCGCCACCACATGTGAAGAGATTGTTGACACCTGGGCTAATTATCTGTAACTTTTGCCCGAGCTTTCACAAAAGCCGCTGGCATTATTGTTGATCAACCGCCTGGCAATGAGGCCGACTCCAGCATGAGATGGGAGGGAACCGGCGTGTTTGATTAAAAAATATCAACACCAAAGATGTTTTGTGGGAGAAGATTGATTAAAAAATAATGAGATGTTAAATAGTGGAATAAAGTTGAACTAAAGTCACTGTTTAGCTTCTTTTACTTTTTTTTTTAAAATATAATTTGGTGCGCCTTTGTATGAGTTAAATACAGAAACAAACCCATAATTAAGAGTGCGCCTTATAATATGGTGCACTCTATAGTGTGGAAAATACGGCAATCCCAATTTTTTGACTTTTCATATCAAATTTAACAACAAGGAAACCTTGTTTCGTAAAAATGATACAATGGGGTACAGACAAATGAACCGTAAAATGATACATATGTAAAAATTTAGATATTTGCATGGAGTACAACAATGTTAAAGTGATAAATTAGGATTTTCTTTGCCGTCTTTATTTTCATCAGGCAAACTGTTCTTGTGTTCTATGATTGGACTGTCATTACATTTCCCATAAACACACAAAAGCTACAACACTTTGTCCTCCCATTGCACTACATCTTAGCTAAAACGCCATTGAAAAACAATCAGAAACATGCATTCCAAAAGTTTCTTTGGAAGAGAACAGGGCGTGAGGAAACCAAAGGAAAGCTTTTGACGTAGAAGAAAAATAAAGCTGCTGTTTACAAACAAAACCAGTAGTTTTCCTCCAGATATGGATTAATAGAGTTGTTTCCATGTAAGGCGCTCTTCCTATATGTGACAACGGACTTTTGAATGTTCCAGATGTTAAAGTAGCTGACACTGTGAATTAATGTTTGTTATTATATAGAGAAAACACAACTTTTAAGACAGTTTTGTAATTTTATTTTCCTTTATCTATTCATCACAAAACTCAGATTTGACTTAAGTTATGTTGATGTTGTTAGCCTCCACTTTAATGTTAAAGTGAAAATCTTCATCACAAAGTCTAAGCTTAAACCAGCTGCAAACATTTTACAGAGAATGAAGATTCCATTAAAATAGTTGCTGATTTGTGAAAACTTGTAAAAAGGGACATTTGAGGATTTTTCAAGGCTGAATTATGCAGACATCTGTTAAGAAACTTTAGCAGAAAAAAAATGTCCCTATGTGTTAAACAAATACACAATGATTTATGCAAAAATAAAATATGATAAACTTAGTTTTGTGAAAGTTAATTAGCTTAGATTGAGTTCTCAGTGTTAAAATAGCATTATATGGGGAGAAAAAAAAAACCTGTAATGTTGCTTTCAGAGATTTTTTTACAAATCAGAAACAACTACTAATCAACAACTTTGTTTCATTGAATCTTCATCATCCGTAAAATATCTGCGGATGTTTTCAGATGTTTTAAAAACATTTTTTTTTCTTTTTTCAGGTCATTATTTAGAAAAAAGGTTTAACACAAGTGGAAGTTTCAAAATATTAAATGTAAACTTTGGACCTCTCAGCCTGCAAGGCCAGGTGGGTTTAAAAGTGGCAGAAAATGGGTTTGTCCACAGTCTCCATGGTGACCCCACCTGCGTTTGTCCACATTGGTTTGCTACCCTAGCCAGCCGCCCAGTGGACCATGGAGCTCTCAAGCTTGGTACACTAGAGCTTGCTAGCTTGATAAAGCGGCGCTCACTACAGCAGACCTTACAAGCTCGCTGCTAGCTCGGTACAGCGGAGCTTGCCAGCTAAATACAGCAGAGCTCGCTACCTTGCTACAGCCAACTTCGCTAGCTTGCTACACTGGTGTCCACAGCAAAGCTCACTAGCTCCATAGAGCAGAGCTTGCTACAGCAGATCTCGCTAGCTTGCTACAGTGAAACTTGCTAGCATGCTATGATATCTGCAAGGATGCTGGCTAGGGCGAGAGGGGCGTATGCAGTATATACATATATATATGTTTGTTTACAAAATAACTTTTCTTTAATATGACTGTTTCTGACATTTTAGACAGTTCTGCACATGTCAAAATGATTTATTCCCATCAAACATGTGGCACATGTAAATGTTTGTTACAATCAGATAAAGTTTTTCAGACCCAAGTGCACAGTTCTATTCTAATCCACTCACTGATCCGATCGAGGACATGATGCACATGTAAACACAGCTAGTGAGGACTGAAAGGCTGCAACTTAAATAGTCTTAATTACAAAGTGCAGGCAGCTGTGCACTCCTCCACTGAGAGCAGCAGGGTAGGGAGGAGGCAGAAAATGGCAGCAAGAGCAGAGAAAAAAAAACAAAAAAAAAAAAAAAAACTTTGTCAATATGTTTATATCAGGGCTGGGAATCGATTAAAAAAATAACTAATTGCAAACCTGAAAATAACTTTGATATTTTAGTTACAATATTTGCCAGCCACTGATTATCTGCAAATACACACAAAATTAATACATATATATTTGAACCCTTTGGAACCTAGGGCCTAAAACTCAGTTTTTGTCTACTTTTGAATTTACCTCTATATTTTCAATTTGAAAGACCAATTGCTTTATTTTATTATTTTTCCATATTCTATTCATACACAGATAATTACACCTCAAAAAAAGGGATTAATTTGCCCGTGGAAACCCCAAAGATGTTTAAGGAACCACAGTTAAATTCCTTTGCAGGTGAAGACCAACCACAGTGAGAGTTCACTCCAAGAAAAAGTTTATTGAGTGTTGATGACGTAGCAGCCCTGCTTCCTCATGCTTAAAGCAGAGAAGTTTGAGTACGGCACAGAAAAGGAGACAGGCTCTGTAGGAATGTTGTTGAGCCTTACCTGCTGAAAGGAGAAAATGAAACACTTGCTCCACATTTCTGCAGGGCTGTTCCTAATTTAATTTCAGGATACATTTCATTGGTTTTCCTTCTAATTTCACAGTAGTGGAGGTGTGTTGTTATAAATGTTCTTCTTTCTTCACTCTCTGGTTGCCCATTCTGGTGGGACGTAGACACCTAAATTTGATCAATTATTCCTCACTTTCCCATCAACCTTCTTGTAAAATTCACCGGGGAACTTTTGTTACAGATCTGATGGAAAATAAATGGAATAAAACTATTAACCAAAGAAAAATGTTTAGCCCAGATTTCATTGAAAGAAGCTTCAGATATGTGAAATGGTGTTACGTCCGATTGGTTCCTAAGCTCAGGTATAACTGCTCATGTGTCAAAGTCAAGGCCCAGATCCGGATTCTCTCCGGCCCTCCAGATCATTTTATTTTATTGTTATTATTGACCCGATGTTATTTTGCACTTTTTTCTAACTTGTATAATTTTGACAAAATATATTTTTTATGGAGAGTAAAATATTGAAAGTTATTTAAGGTTTAAGTTGATTCATTCTGGAATAATATTCCTGCCTTTTTAGGGTTTTAAAGTTCTAAAAAATTGGCATTCTGCTAGTTTTTGGACTATTTAGGCATTTACTTAGACTTTTTAGGCTATTTTGGAGTTTAGCTAATATTTCATCTACATGCTGTTTTGGCTAATTTAAGTTTAATTTAAAGAGTTTTTAAGCTAATATGAGGTGTAAAGCAGTGAAGTGGGTCTATGGATGATTATAATAATTTCAATATTTAAAAACAACACAGGAAACTAAGTTATAATTAGGATTAAGAAAATAGTTTAAGTATGTGTAATTGGGGATTTTTTTTGCAAGTTGAGTATGTTGAGCTTTAATCTTGTTTTGTTTATTTTCTTTTTTATTTTGCATCTTAGACATTAGTTAGCTTGTCTGTGTTTGTTTTTTAGGTATGTGACACAAATAGGCCACATATCTTTGTGTACACACACACTTGTATGAGCCTGTGAAGGATGTGGAACACTATTTCTCTGTTACTTTACTGAAAAAAGACGTGTACATTTTAAACCTGTGTTTTATCTCTTATTTAGTTACTTTATAATGTTTCAATTCTTCCAATTCTTTGCTCCATTACTTTTATTTTTTCTCTTGTTAAAAAATACAACAGGGCTTTAAATTTCAGAATTTTTGCTAAATTACGACAACTCGAACAGTAAAATAATTTTGTTGGATTCTATTGTCAAACACAACCACTTGAAGGTTTTGCTGTAATGAACTTTTACCTCCGAAGAAAATAAATGAAATCACAAAGGCCGTATTTCAATTGAGCCTCCGTCTTTGTGAGGTTGTCATGGAGTTAATAACAAACCCAGAGAGAAGGGGTGCTGCTCCGCTCGCCGTGATGCATCATTACTGGCTGATGCTGGCGGTTTGTGATTGCACCCTTTGTTTTCATTCACACAACTCTAAAACTCATCTATTTGTTGATCACAGCTGTTGTCTCATGAAGGCTGGCGGGTACGCCTTCTGTCTGCAAACTTTTCCTGTATCGCTCAATCATTAACCACTCAAGTCCCACTTTATCAGCGCTGACAGTCAGTTTTAATTAGAGGAGGATCTTTCCTTTTGTGGATATTGATTGTAGTTATTTGGGCTTCGATTCAATCCAAAGCTCATTTTCCAAACTAGAAAACTTTAGAACTTAAGTCCTTTTTTCTTTTTTTTCATTAGTAGCTGTCAGATGGAAAGAGGCCTCTTCATGAAGTGCATTTGAAGGTATCAGGAAAGAGAAAATGCTGAGATATTAGTGTGTGTGGGGGGGGGGGGGGGCACACTTTTGTGTATTTTACAGTTTCTTTGTTGACACGCAGGGCAGAAATAAATTCCAACTTAAAAAAAGTATCTTTGTTTAGTATATTGACATATTTACTTTATGCTAAAAATGTTAGACATAATTTTAGATGAGTAACTTTTGTTTTGTTTTGCTACAGTCTTCTTTTTGACGAGGATGTTAATATAGGCTGATGTAAAAGTTCAGCAAATTAAAAAATAGCAAAATTTTTTGTTAGATTTAACTTTTCTTGCATTTTATTACCTTTATATTAGATTTTACTACAAACAAATGTGTAATTTAAATGCTAACAATAAAAGTAAAATTAAATGTTAAATCTTAACTTTAACTTTGTTAAAAAAAAAAACAAATTTTTGTTAAAAATTAAATCAAAATATACATTTTAATCCTAATATTAAATCTGACCCTTAAAGTTTATTCTAAACTGTAAGTTCCAAATTATTATGAAAACTGTATTTAAGGGCCAAAAAGATCGATTTCTTTGTTTTTTAATTGGTGTCTCAGGGCTCTTTGGAACACTGAAATCAACCTCAGACACCTGAGATCATTAGTTTTCCAGGTGAGCTCGAACAAAAGAAAAACTACTAAAGAGGAACGTTTCATTTATTAAGCAGACCAACATTTTCAAGCAACATAGGAAAAAAAAAGATCTCTGCTGCTGAAAAGTGTGAAAGAGTTGAATGATTTAAACAAGGGATGAAAACCTTGGACATTTCCCAGAGACTGAAGCGTGGCTGATTCAGACACACACAGGTTGGTGCAGATAAAGACAGAATTAGGAAGGTTTCTGCCAGACAACTACATCAAAGCAGCAGCACATATTTGAAGCTGCTGGTGTTTCTGGAGTCCACCAGCATGAAGGATCCTCCAGACGCTGCAGTTCTACATAAACCTTCTATTTTGAAAACTCCTGTCATTTTAAGGAGGTTTGATCAATAACATGCAATATATTTCTATGCTTAGTTACTTGAAAACTATGATGACTGTCATTTGCATTGAGTATTCAGAAAAATTGTAGAAAAATATCCTTTGCAGAATAATTTAGAACGTGCTGTGAATATTGAATGTAAGTCTTGAAATATCTCTTTATTTAAAAGAATAATTTTAAATCTTAAGGCTAAATAGTTGATGAAAAACGCTATTTTGGCCAAGTCCATCAAAGGAGTCCTAATGAGTGAATCGTGAGGAGGCTGATTCATCTTGAGATGAGACCATGAAGTCATTACTGCTTCCATACACTTTACATCCAGACATACTAAAACTGGGTGGTCAGACATTAGAAAAAGTAACCAGCAGCTTGTATGTATATATATTATTACATACACTATACATCTTTTGTGTGCAGTGTTTTGTCTTTCTAAGCAAGCCTTTTATTCTAGCAGGAGTACTTACAGACGTGTCTGTATGTCTGTAGTGGATTTTGCTGAGAGATAATTAGCTTTGATGCACCTGGCCTTCCACCCGGCCTCTGCACCTCCCAAAGTATTAATATTTTGCTGGAGTCACCTGGTGAAACTAAAAGCGCACGAATACATGATTGCAGAGCAAGTCTGTATTCATTTGTTCTGTATAAAACCAACTGCTTTGAGTTTTTCCAGGAAAAAAAGAAAACACCAACTATGATAGTAAAACACGGGTGTAAGACTTGGCTTTATGAATTTAAATACGTGTTTGAACACTGCAAGGGTGACATTTGCCCATTACATCAAAAAGACCTGCATGATCAAAGGCTGGAAGGTTGCAGCAGTGAAGCATGGGACAGTTAGGAAACACTGCTGTGCGTCAAAGCTGAGAGACAACTTCAATCACTGGAATATAGCAACATGCAGAGAAGATGGAAAGCAAGTCAAAACAACATTTTGTTCAATTCTAAGCTTCAAATTCAATGTGACACTTTTGGGGAAAAAAATGGAAGATAAAAAAGTGATACAAAGGTTAGAAAGAGTTTTAAGTAAAAAAAAAAAAAACCTGGAACAACTACTTTTTATTATAATTTTTTACTTTTATTGTCATCTATCTAGTTCTGTTACAGCTCATTTGGCCTACAGTTATTCACCAACTGCCCACTAGTTGGCAGTGTAGCACATGGCGGTGTACATGAGCATCAAAGGAAGAAGAAATCCTGACACTACAACTATCACTTTGTCTGAATCCCCCCCAACCCCTAACTACTACAAAACTACATAGTGCGGCACTATATAGAGCCCTGGATTTTAAAGGTAGTTCAGACACGATGCTCACTACTTCTCTTTTGTTTTTCTAAAGACTGGATATGATATCATCGGTTTCATGAAGGCCTGTCATTATTTGTTTAGATATCCAACTTCATAAAGAGATCTGATGTATCTAATGTGTTTCTTCAAAGTGCTCCCTTAATTGTTGTGAGCAGTATAGTTTCCTCTGAAAGGCTTAAGAGAATCATGGTATGGCCCCTTTAAAACTGTGAATCAAATCCAATTGTGGCTTGATTGAATTGTTGCATCCCTATTTCATGTATAACTTTATTTTTTTTCACAATTTAAACGTAAACAGACAAAAAATTATGACTTTTTTTGTAAAAAATAGTTACAATTATTTTTATAAACAATGTTTAATCCGTTCAGTCCACATTGACAACACAGTGAAATGTATGACTGTTTTTTGTGATTAGTCAGAGAGAACATCTCAAGGACATTACAATGCACCATTGCCACCTTAGCTGTAAATTGCACTCCGGTCATTTTTTGTATTTATACCCTCGCTGTTAATATGTGCAACTGCTCTTCTATTTATTTATATTTATTTATATTAGACGGGACCACAGTCCCAAATTTCGTCTGTCATGTTTGCGTGTTGGATGACAATAAAGAATCTTGAATCTTGAATCTTGAAGGCTGAACCCATGAAGGAAAAATAGTCCAGACTTGGCCTGAACCTGTTGTACTGAATCAGAATTTGGAGTAAACAGTAAATATTTGGGTGAAATATAAGTACTGCCTTAAAAAGAAAAAAAAAAAAAAAGAAACTAAAAACACATACTACAGTTTTTAAAATTTCTATTTCGTAAATTGTAGACTGCCCCCCCCTGTAAAAAGTACAGATACACATTTGCGGCCTGTGTGGTTCAAATGTCTCATTCTTGCCATGCAGACACTGCTGGAGTGTCTTGAATCCGATTATAAACTACTTTAGTCTAGACTGGATGTGGAGGTCAACAGAGTGTTCCTAAAAAAGTTAGTCATTCTCAGAGTGTTCTCTACTCTGAATTTTGCAGTGGGAACATTCTCAGCTGTAAAACTACGATATATCTCCTTGACTCGAGTTCTTTCCTGTTAAAACCAAGAGGCAACATTTGGAAGTAACAAATAATAATAAAACACTTCTAATCACTGTCTTTTAATGTATTTGAGTAGTTGCAGACACGTGTATTTGTGTGTGAAAGTATTCCTACCAGCCCATACCTCTAGTGTGTGTTTGTCTTTTTCTGAAATTTTGCTGAGAGAGATCATTAACATCATTGTGCACTGACCTGCTTTTGCAGCCAGCCTCTGCAACTCCAGGTGTCCTAATATTTTGAAGGAGTCACTGGGTGAAGCTAAAAGCTTATGGAAGCATAATTACCACATGAGCCCACATGCACTGCTGACATGTGGTTTTGCTACAGAGATATTTACCAGAACTGCAGCAGTTGAACTGGAAAGCACCAATAGTAATCTAAGGAGCTTTAGGGAAAGAACCCTGCCAGTGTCTTAAACCAATTTCTCGTTATTGGATACCTGAGTTATCCGATATAAGTCACCAGATTGTCCTGTCTACATGTCACTGGAAACGTCTGAAAATAGTAAATCATTAGTGTAATTGACAACAAACTCACTCATTGACAAAAAACAGTTAATCGTTTTACAAAATTTGTATCTGTGTAGTTTATATTGACTGTTAAAGCATAAAATTCATGGAGTTTTTATGACACAAGTTTGGGAGAACATTCCACTTGAAAGATAAGAAGACAAAATTAATGCAACATATCTAAGCAGAAGTCAAACAAACTGCCGGGTTTGTCTGATATGGAGTGAACAGAGGCATCTCTGGACATACCTAATCCTCACAACACCCCAACATAGATATTTCATTTATCAAAGTAAGTCTCTAACACTGCACCGCTTTTATCTCTATGATAAACATTCTCGCCCTGTAGAAGTGTTCTCCAAGTCAAATGTAATCTTCAAAGGGATGCAGTGAAGCTTCCCTGTGGCTGATTCTTGTTTTCAGGTTTCTCTCTTTCTTTTTTTTTTTTGTAAAAAAAAAAAACAGGACCTTTGTCACAAGGATTTTTTTCCTGCTCATCTTCATAATCTTTCTGTCCTTCTTTAGAGTGAAGTTATTAATAACGATACATTTTGGATCCTAACTGTTGCTCCACAAAATTTTAGCTTAAAACATCAAACATGCAACACAGTCACCAAGGCCCAGTGGGCCCCATGTGGTTTAAAAGTGAGCAGAAAATGTGGCCCTGAATAGGTTTGTTCACAGTTTCTGTGGTGGGCCCACCTGTGTTTGCCCACGTTGGCTTATGGGCAATCAGTGGGTCAGTCTGCTACGCTAGCCAGCTGCCTGGTGGACATTGTAGCATGTGTTCAAGCTCCGCTGGATTGAGTTAGTGAACTCCGCTGTAGCATGCTAGCAAGCTCCGTTTTAGCATGCTAGCTAGCTCTGTTGTAGCATATTAGAGAGTTCCGCTGTAGCCAGATAGCAAGCTCCACTGTAGCATGCTAGCGAGCTCCTCTTTAACGAGCTAGCGAGCTCCTCTGGAGCAAGCTACACTCTCCTCTGTAGCAAGCTCTGTTGTAGCATGCTAGCAAGCTCTGCTATAGCCAGCTAGCAAGCTCCTCTGTAGTTAGCATGCGAGCTCCGCTGTATCGCGCTAGCGAGCTCCTGTGTTTGAAGCTAGTGAGCTCCATTGTAGCATGCTAGCAAAGTCCTCTGTAACGAGCTAACCCACTGAGTATCCACTCAAGCTAATGTGGGCAAACACAGGTGAGGTAACCACAGCAACTGTGGACAAACCCATTTGGGATCCACATTTCCGGCCACTTTTAAACCAAAGGGGCCCACTTGGCCTTGCTGGCTGGGAAATAGCCAGGCATCAAATGAATAAATAAATAACTCGAGGACAATGTTACTAAATTTAAGCTTGTTTTAGATCCTGATTTTACTCTTTTTTTAATTGCATTTTAATGTGGCACTTAGATGTCTTCTGCAAATAAAGTACTTAAAGATGCATACTTTACTTTATCAGCCTAATGAGGGAAAACTGAAAATCATGTCTTGTATGCATAAGTATATTAGAACCACAAGCAGTTTGATTAGAAAACGTTCAAGTCTTCTTTTTCTTTAATTTATGCAGAAGCTAAACTTGTCATATGAATTAGTCCTAACATGTTTCAAGTATTATAAAGAGAATTTCTGTAGACACAGTTAAGTTGGATATTAGCTGATCTTAACTGCTGGACTTGGGGGCTCAGATTCATTTGCTGAGCGATATAATCTAGAAATAAATGCCATGAAACGGATCAGTTCGATTGTCAGTAATATTGAGGAAAGGAACTTAAATGAGCTTCAGAGCTTGAATGAAGATGACCTCAGGTCCTCGCAGCAGTAAGTGTGGTTAGAATGTCACTGCAGCTCCATCGTCTTCTCAGAAGTCTTTATAGATTTTTCCGTCTTTCTTTAACCTTTAACATTTTCCAACAAGATCAATGAAAAGAAGTTTATTAATGATTCAAACATGCCCTAACCTCCTGATCCTGAGAAGTTTAGTCTACCAAAGTTGTAAGGGTGGGGGTACCATAGATAGAATAAAGGAGGCTGTAGATAAAGCAGTACAGATTTTTGGTGGAAAATCCAAAAGAGCAAACTTAAAGGAGAGAGAAAAAAGAGCAAGCAGTGATGTGGGCTCAGCGGAGGATCCCGCTGGAATATCTAACAAAGTTATTATCAAATGATAAATATCATAGATGTGCAATGACGCGTCACATCTTTTTTTCAACTTGATTAAAGCAAGGCTCAGCATATTTAAAGTAAAAAACAAAACTATTGTATTTCCCGATTGGATATGATAAACAATCTGTCTGAAATGGAGACGTTTTACAAATACAACAATAAAAGAAGAATGTCTCAAAACAACTTTAAGTACACTCACACCAAACGCGATTCGCGCAAAAAAATTCCAGTGGTCCCGCCCCTCTTTCCCAGTGTGGTGAATTCACTGCTCGCTGCCTGCCTGAGCTTGACGCTGCAGCCGCATGTGGGAGGAGCTACCAGCTAATGTTTTTAAGATGTTGCTTTAAGGAACAGTGTCTATGGATATCTCACTAATAATGTATGAAGACACAGATTATGTTGAGAAATCAGGTGTATTTATTGTGGAGAGTTGTGGAGAGCGTTTGGGTTTAAAAGATTGTCATAAAAAGATTTTCCCAGTACAGGGGGATGTGTCCGTATGACAGCCGCTTCCACTGTGTTTCTGTGGCTGACTATTAACCTGATGGGGGAAAATTTAAATTAGGAGACCTTTTTCCTTTTTGTTGTTATGTCCGGATGTGCCTGAGCAGGCATATTGAGCGAGTGAGCTCCGCCATGGGAGCAAAAGCTGTATATCCCACTTTCGCCCCAAAGTACTGTATTTTCCATACTATGTTACGTTTTTTTAATAGATATGCCTCATTTGTGATGTTTGTAAAACATAAATAGGCTCATATATTTATGCTTTTTCCTCACTAATAACTGGTTGTCTTTTAGCAGTTGTTTCCCTCTAACAACCACTAGAGGGTGCTGTAGATTTGTGTATCAGTATTTGCTGCTGATAAAAATATAGAATAAGTGCCATCCAAAATAAACACGGCTGAGAATCTGACCTTTCTCCTCATGTATGTTATGATTTTTTTCTTAATTGGATCAATACATTTTTATTACTGTTTTTATTTTTCTAAGGCTGGGTACCAATAAAAATTTCCAGACAGAATTTGATATGATTCACAAAAGCCATTCGATTCCGATTTTTTAAAATTCTTCAATTAAGTTTAATTTTGGGCTGCACGGTGGCGCAGTGGTTAGCGCTCTCGCCTCACAGCGAGAAGGCCCCGGTTCGACTCCCGGCTGGGACCTTTCTGTGTGGAGTTTGCATGTTCTCCCTGTGCATGCGTGGGTTTTCACCGGGGACTCCGGCTTCCTCCCACCGTCCAAAAACATGCTTCATAGGTTAATTGGTGACTCTAAATTGCCCCTAGGTGTGAATGTGAGAGTGAATGTGTGTGATTGAGGCCCTGAGACAGACTGGCGACCTGTCCAGGGTGTACCCCGCCTTCGCCCTTCAGTAGCCGGGATAGGCTCCGGCACCCCCGCGACCCCGAAAGGGAAGAAGCGGACAAGAACATGGATGAATGGATGGAAGTTTAATTTTGAGTTTACACATTCATACACATTTTTTTAGAAATACATTAATAATCTACTATATGTTTTGAATATATTTATATTAATCTGATCCAGTTCACGTACTGTAAATGTATCAGTGAAATAATGAGATTGTTAATATCATCCAGTGTTACATGGATTCTCTAAAGGAGAAGTTCTAACTAAAATGTTCAGATCATGAACATTGGAAACATTGTTCTCCTTCTCCTGGAGGACGTTTCAGTTTGGCCACCAGGTGGCGATCACACAATACCATTACAACTTACGCCGGGGTCACACTGTTGTCAGATGAACTCTGTAACCAAGTGTGGGTTAAAGAAATATATCAAAGTTTAGGACAAAAAACCCTCGCTTTGGACTAGTATTTTACCCGCTGATCAAGTCACTAATCAGCATCGCCCAATTCACGCCATTGCGGGACTTCAACTCGCCTCATGTTGTGTCTGTACCATTGACTTAACATTGAAACTGGCCACCTCCACCACGCAAATCGTGTTCGGTGTGAATACAGCTTTAAGTTAAAAAAATTGAGATAGGAAAATAAATTTTGATTCTAAGGAAATGATTACATATTTTTCTTCTCTCCTTAAGGTACTGTAATTTGTACACATCACCTTTTTCATGAATACGAGCTGTTAAGAACACGTCCAATATGAGGATGAAATCCGTTGCTCTGTTATCTTTTACTGCTATGAGAAATGCTCATTTGTTTGTGTGCGCGAAAGAGCAAACTGTGTCCTTGAGACATGAAACATGGCTGATTTTGACCATTCATGGTGTTCGTGAAAAAAATCTACTCCTTGTTACAAAAATTTTAGGCAATACCCCAGAGCAGGCAGTGCCTCACCATCTGTACACATCATCATAACAAACACAAAAATTAGTCTACAACCCAGCACCCAAAATAAGAACATATGGAGTAAAACAAGAAGGATAAAAAGACAAACTTGATGCAAACTTAGAAGAAATGTGCCTATTCCCCACTGCTCATATGGGTGGGTATGGGCTGTCTGCAGGGAAAAATGAGCAAACCTGTACAGGGAATGGTGGATATAATTGAAGCTGCTTGTTTAGTGAAGTTTTGATTATTTTATTAAAAAATGTTTTTTTTAAAAAAGGATGGTTGCATTAAAACTGTTAAAAAAAAAAATCTTTAGATTTCAATGGTAACTTGTCAGTTACTTTTGAGGCCCCATGTTTGATCACTGATACGTAATGGAACAATATTAAAAAAATGTAAATACAGTTCTCTTTTTTAATGATCTAAGTCAGATGTGTTTTTATTGAGTTGGAAAATGTTTCTAAACATCAAAAAGTAAAACTTCCAACCTTAATCTCGCGTATTTAAAGGCAGTTCTTTAGATAGAGTTGGGGTTTGCAGTGAGAACTGCGCTGAGCTTCCACTTAAATAGGTGTGACATGTTATTTAACACTGGTAATAAAAGTTGTCAAAAACACTCTTTTGATCCAGATTAAGATCAAGCAAACACCAATGTCAGCATCTAAGTATAGTCAGCAGCTTCATTTAAATACAGAGTAGCAAACTCTGCTGCCTGAATTTCTACCAGCTTGACGTGTTTGAGTAATCTGACCTGTTTTAGCCTCAACAGAATCCCAAAACAGGCATTCGGGGAAGAATAGTGAACAGTTACTTGTCCTGGGTTATTTTGGGGACAGGCTGTGGCACAGTGGGACCACTCAGACTAGAACAGCGGCAATTTAAGGCCATTTTACACTCAAGATGTCCTATCGCACTTGAAGCAGACAGCAGCTGACACCAATTGTCTCCTTCTCCAAGATATAAAGTTTTCACAACTGGTTTCCCTCAACAAAGTTGGACTCTGATGTTGTCAGACGGGGTTTGTGTATTTGGTCATATAACAGAGAACATGTGACATAAGGAGGATCCAGTTAGACCAGCAGGATCCGACACTGGCTTTGAGCTGGATCATTGAAATCCAGAGTCTGATTAAACAGACACACCTAAAATGGGCTGAAAAACCACTAGGGGGACTGTATGAGAGAACTGGACTGAGTGAGTGTGACGTTGGTAAGCAGTGATTGGTCCGAGTTAGTCTGAATCAACATTTCTATGCAAATTACTGTTGCCAATCAGGAGAGAGCTTGTTGGGAGTCCACACCCCATACTGAAAACAGACGTGGAAGAATCTGTCAAACATTCTGATTGTTCGAGGTCGGGCTGGGTTGACCAAATTGTTTAATCGATCTATATCGATCTAGGCTTAAAAGATCAATGATGGAACCATAAAAGTAGAGATCGAGATGCTAATGTATCATGGGATTTCCCATAGGACGCCTAATGTTCGGTCGACCTAAACATACATTTCTGACTAAATGAACATCTTTATAAACTCTCAGACAGGAATTTTCCAAACTATTTTAAGGAAATTGCACTTATTTCAAAATTGTATAATTTTGACAAAATATATTTTTATGGAGAAAAAGATATTGAAAGTTATTTAAGGTTCAGGTTGACTTATTCTGGAATAATGTTTCTGCATGTTTTTTTAAATAGTAATGTTAAAAAGTTAAGTTTTTAAAGTGTTAAAAATGTCGTTTTTGAGTCTTCAGTAAATGTTTATGCTGTTCAGCCCGTGACCTTAAGTGTGTTTCGGATTTTGGCCCCCTGTCCCATTGAGTTTGACACCCCTGGTCTAAAGCAATGTTTTTGGCTCATATTTTCTTCTTCTGGAATAAAGTATACTGTTGTAGTGTGATCTCCACCTAGTGGCCAAAACGCCATCTAGGAGAGGCAGAACAATTGTTGAGGCTTCTCCGTTTGAGAATCCATGTAACCTCTCATTATTTCCCTCACACGTTTAACCCTTGTGTTCTCTTATGGGGTCCAGATGACCCCACCCTCATATTGATGTGTGATCCCTCCCATAACAAAGGAGGAAAGAATTTTATGTCTGCCACAGACACCAGCGAAGATAAAAAATCCTTGAAAAAAAAAGTTAGGCACGCTGTCTTGTGGGGTCCAGATGACCCCACTTTAATGTAAACATGTCTAGGGGGTGTACACATATAGATTATTAATGTATTTCTAAACACAAGTGTCTAATTGTGTAAACCGTGAAAACTCAAAATTGAATTGGTTTGAGCAGATCGAAAGAATTGAAAAATAATTGTAATTGAATTAATCCAGGCTCTGTTTGAATCAAATCAAATTGATTGTGTAAACGATTGGTGATACCCCTCCCTAATTTAAAGTGGGGGCCAGCAGCCATCACATGCTTTTATTATGGCATCTGATTTACCAATTTATGTCTTGATTAACTTGTAAGAAAGAAAAACTATCATGAAAAAGAAGTGGATTATGTTGCCCTTGTGCTATTCTTGGTATGTTTACACTAAACGTAGGGTCATCTGGACCCCACAAGACACCATGCAGAACTTTTTTTTTCAATGATGTTTTATCTTCACTGGTGTCCGTGGCAGACATAAAATCCTGTCCACCTCTGTCATTGGAGGGATCACGCATCAATATAAGAGTGGGGTCATCTGGACCCCATAAGATAGCACAATGGATAGAATATATTAGCAAAAAAAGGTATCAGAACAAGAATGGTTATTCTGATGAATAGATAGAATGAGTCATAGCTGTTCATTTCTCTAAAGAAGTCTATGGGTTTTTGGCTTCTTGGAGCCGATGGGTGTTTCCTATTTGAAATGTGACAGGGGAGGGGTTACTAATCCAGGTCTCTTATACAGTCAATGGTTGGGGGTCACTATACTTGTTAAGGTAGTAAAGCCGTATGGCCAGGAGACAGTTAATCTGATTTAACAAAAGCAGTAACACATGACAGAAAGCAAAACCAGAATGACAATGCAAACATTAAAGAAGGAAAAGTGAAACAGAGACACATCAATGAGCAATTTAAACAGAAAAAAGATCTCAACCTAAACATAAAGAGAAAAAAAACATGCAAACATTCAATAAATCAGACTTTTTCTAAAAGAAGAAATGATGCACCTCTGTGTCAGAAAACATATAATATATTAAAATGAGACTATTTTTTTTTTTTTGCCAATTCAGTCGCGTAAATATTATTTTGTTGGTAGTTGACTGAAATTAATCAATATGTACAATCGATTGGTGTTTTTTCTGTCTGTAGGCCTATGTATTGTCCTTCTTTGAAAACGTTACATGGGAGTGTAAATCCACACTCACATGCAGAATTCACTCCACTAATGAGTTCTGATTGTGCACTCCACAAACACTTTGGAATGCCTCCAGGATTCAGACATTTAAGAGAACATGCACACCGACAGAGCTCCTGACAGACTAGAGGCTGCAGCAGCTTGTTAGCAAAAAACTTTTTTTTCCCTTGAGCAAAGAATTTCTACTCTTGCACTGAAATGATGGAATACCAAGGTTCTTTGATTGTTTTCCATTACTTTGTGAAATCCCCAAAAGACACAGCGCACCAGTTGAACACCTCCACGTGTGCTGTGTGTCAGCATGAGGATTACAATGCTAAATGTTTTGGAGAACGGAAGGAATGAAAAAGGTGAAAGATTGAAGTCAATAAACAAGAAGGAGCGAGGGGTCGAAGGTGGTGGGTCAAAAATAAAGAAAATGAGCCAACATTATAGTTGAACATTATTCACATTTAATATATATTGTATATCTCTGAAAGTATTGTTGATGCCTTCCAGGGGAGATGTTCTGGGCATGTTCCATCGGGCAGAGACCAGGAACTTGAGGGAGATCCTGCACTGGAGAGACTAATCTCCAGATAGGATTACTTCCCTATCCTTCTGCCCTGTAGGGATAGGGAGAAGCTGAAGGGATAGGGAAGCAAGTTGGATTGGGTCTCTCGACCGGCCTGGGAACGCCTCAGAATCCCCCGAAAGAGGGGAGGCAGTAGCCAGAGAGAGGGGAGTCTGGGATATTTGCTTAGACTGCCGCCTGGCCCCAACTGAGCAGAGGAAAATAGATATTGTTGTGTAACTGAAATGATATATTTAGGTAGGAACTCATGAAGCTCCAAAGGAAACTTGTTGGGTTCTTTAAAACAGACATTTGACTCTACATATAACTCTGCAGTTTTAATTGGGCTGCAGGACAAATCCCTACTAGTGATTAGGAACCCTCGGGAAGTGAATGCTGCTAAGTTACACCAAAGTTGTGGATAATTTGCTGCTTGGTTTGTGCAACCTACCCCGAAAAGCACAAATTAGAAGTTGAAATCTGCAGATCTAAAAAAAAAAAAAAAACTGGGCATGGCTGATGGACTTGGATCTGTGCTTGTGGTTGAAACACCCCTTCATTAAATGTTTCTGTAAAGCTTGAACCAGAATCTTAAATGACAAATGTGAGCACCATCCTTATTTTATAAGAACTGCTTGAAAGGTCAGGTGTGAATGTAATGAGGTGTGTGAAAGAATAAGTGTGTGAACAAGAATCAGCTTTTACATTAAAAGTGGGGTCATCAAGACTAAACTAAACTTTTTTTTTTTTTCTAAGATTTTTTATCTTCACTGGTGTCCGTGGACAACATGAAATCCTGTCCACCTTTGTCATTGGAGGGATCACACATCATGTTAGGGTGGGGTCATCTGGACCCATAAGAGAACACAAGGGTTAAATATGGAGCAAATGGTTGTGGCTTCAGAATAACTGTGGAATGCACTTCACTCATGCTGTTTCCATGTTCACACTCAACATGAGCTTCCTACAGTTTGGTTTAAAATGTGATATTTTTTGGGGAAAAAAACTTATATACTCCACATTAGAAAGAAAAACACATTTTTGTGTTTAAAACTAATTTTAGAGTCCTCTACATCACAATAGTTTAACTGTCTTTTAGCCTGATCTAAGACCAAATCATGTCCTATTTTTGTGAACGTGAGGGTTTCTAGCATTAAACGGAAACCAAACACTAAATCAACGTTTTTTTGTCTGTTGATCTCTATAAATGGTGCTTAAAAGTGCTGTCTGTTGGTCGTTGCCAAATTTTTGACAAATTAAAATACACGTATTTCCTGAATATATAGTCAAAAACCGTCTGTGTGCTGCCCCTACAGGTTAAAACGAGGTAGTACAGTAGAATTTTGTGATCGGTCAACTGGTGTAAGTCCCGTGTTATTTCAGAAATTCCACATCATCATGCTTTGCAACTCCAGTATAAAAGCCCCGCCCGTCTTTAAATGGTCAACACAAGAGTTGAAGATCACCACGCGAAGTCGAGAGGTTTGGAGCTCGCGATGCAGAAAATGGTGGAGCTTACTCTGCTATGCTAACGGCGAGTGCGGCGGAGCTTGCTAGCTAAACTGGCCCTTGGAAATCTGGCTGACCGGCAGACAGAGAGCCGCTGTGGGGTGAGGAGGCAGCCCGCTGAACTTTTTAGTTTTTTTTTTTTTACTTCAGTTACTTCAAGCTAACCTCAATGTCACTGTCGATCACAGATCCAGACTCCAACTCCCCTGCTCAGCCTGCCTCCCTTAGCCCCTCCCCTTTTTTGCATTTTGTAAATCTGGTGTAATTATGGAGTCAGCCTCCAATTGTCATGTTTGTTTACTCTTTAAGCAAGGTGGGCAAGAAAACAGTACAGTTTTTAAAAAAGTAAAGTTTGTGTGGACATACTTGCATTGTTTAGTTGCTAGGTTTTATTTACTGGCCAGTGAAAGAAGGTTTTGTCAAGAAGTCGGTTATCTCAACACAGTGAAGGTAAATGAGTTGACAGGAAAAAAATATAGAAAAGGTGCAAAATCTATTAGAAAGTCTGGAGAAGTATTGTTATAAGACAAAATTTAAGTGTTTGCGTTAAGTCTTCTAAAATGGAAATGCATATCATTTTTTCCACTGTCACTCTGGTATGAATATCATTGAAAATAAGTGGCTCATCTTTGATCTAAACGTTGGAGCTATAAAAAAATCCGTCTCACATCGGTATTCTCTTTCTGTCTCGGTAACTGTGGTCAGAAAAGGGTTAATTTTGTAATTAAACCCATAAAAGAAGTATTCAATTAGATTTTACATGTTTAACGGCTGATTGAAGAGCAGAGACCGAGTGTGCACATTTAATTTGTCTTTACCAAAAAACGCATTATTTGAACATAATGTTTTAGCTCCAGACAGTTAGTGGGTTTTATGTGACCTTGGAGGAATTAGTAATGACATCTATTTAGTTTATTTCCGCTGAGGTCCAAGATTTGTGTTTGTACTGTTATTGTCTTTGCAGAGGATTGAAAACAAGTGGTAAAAATTGAGATATTATCACATAAACCCCTGTATATGTTATTGGTCTCTAGTCAAATGTGATGGTCAGCAAACCACATTCAGTAAGACCACTGCAGTTCATCCAGATTGCTGCTGTTGAAGTCCTGACAAAAAACACAATTACGAGCATAGTATCTCTGTTCTCAGGTCATTGAATTGACTTCCTGTTGCTCAGACTTGACTTTCAAACTGATCTTTTGTTGCAAAGTCTCTTCCTAGCTCATATCTTAGACCAGGGGTGTCAAAACTCAATCACACAGGGGGTCAAAATCCAAAATACACCTTAAGTCGCGGGCTGAACAAGATAAGCATTTATTAAACATTCTAAAACCTCTTTTTAAAAAACTTTAAAACTGTATCATTACTATGAACTAGATATATAGCAATGCTTGCAATAATGCTAGTGTGAGTGCTGTAAGCTGAATTTGGCAGCTGAAGATGATAGTGATGATAGCTGAAGATACTGACATTGATAGCTAAAATCACTGAAGCTAATAGCTGAAAAAGCTGAAGCTGATAGCCAGCTAAATTACTAGCTAAATGCCAAATTAGCATAAAAAACTAAAAAAGAAAAATTTAGGTTAGCCAAAACAGCTAGCATGTTGCTGAAAAAATTGCTAAACTTCGAAATATCCTAAAAAACAGAAAAAAGCCTAAATCAGCCAAAACAGCTAAAGTGCTTAGCTATAGCTAAACTCTGAAACAGCCTAAAAATCTTAGTAAATGCCAAAATAGCCAAGAAAAATGAGCAGAATGCCAATTTTTGAAACTTTGAACCATAACTTTTTAACATAATTATGAATTTAAAAAGGCAGGAATATTATTGCAGTATAAATCAACTTAAATAACTTACAATATTTTACTCTCCATTAAAATCATACAAAATGAGTGCAAGATAACATCGGGTCAATAAATACAACAAAATAAAATGATCTGGAGGGCCGGATAGAATTACCCAGCAGACCTTGACTTTGACACATGTAGACACTGCTGTCCTTAGGGGTCGATACGGGGAGTCTGCAGGCGGAAATCGGGTAAATCTGTATGGGGCACATAGGTGGCCCAAACAAACATCAAGGTTGCAGACCGCTCTGTGAGCCTATAAGATGAAAATGTCGGCATGCTTAGGTCATAGCGAACACTTATACAACGTGCGGCTGAAGCAGGGATACTCAGATTTCTCTTTGTTTTCAAACCCCACCAAACTAGTGATGGGTCATGCTCAAAAGCATCAATTAAAATTAAATTCTGCCTGGTAAGGAGTCGAAAGAGTCGACTTTCAAATGATGGAAGCTGATTCTTTACTTTTTACTTTACTTTTACAGGCTCTCTGCCTGTTCGGTCACACCATGAGTGATTTGTGAGTTTCAAGATGCCATCGAAGGTCCTGCGGCGCGATTTCAGAGCCGGTGTGGCAGCAGCTCGATTTGAGTGGCACGAGTTTAATTATTAGAACATTGGCGAGGTTGTCGCATCACCTCAACCAATCAGGGACTCAGATATGGGTGGAGTACATGGAGGATCAATCCAGTTGTTCTCATTCTGAATTTCCATCCACTTTCTTAACCCACAGTATCGGGGTTGCCTATGTTTAAATTCTTTAAAACAATAAATAAAAAACTTAAGTAATAAATAATAAAACAAAAGAACTAGCATGCAATATTTTAGTACAATGTTTGGCAGCGCTTTATAATAAGATTAGTTAATAAACTACCTATAGAAATTAACTATCATTAGTAATGTGGTATTGAGCTGCTTATAAATATTTTAATTTGCATTTGCAAATGTCTCACAAATGACTTACAATAAACTTCTTATGAAAACGTTTATTAGCATTTGTTGATCCATAATAAATTAGTTAACATTAACAAAGTTCTACAAATGCTTGTAAGTTAATATCATATCTACTAATTGTAATTTTGAATCTTTTAATGTCTTTATAGGCAATTTAGTTACACTCGTAAGTCATTTGTAAGATGACATTTACAAACACTCATTGATGTTCTCATAAGCAGCTTAATACCACCTTACTAATGCTTGTTGATGTTTTATAAATAGTTTATTAAGGAATCTTAGTATAAAGTATTATCAAATATTTAACAAAAGAATGGCTTGTAATGTAAGAAAAGCAAAAAAAAAAAAGTGGCAATTTTAAGAATTATTGTGTGCACTAGGCATTAAAGCATTTTTTTTTAACATAGAAACCATTATTTTTTGCAAGGGTATGGTAAAAAAAGCTCACAAAAATACTTTATAAAGAGCCAAGAATCAACACTTCCCCGGGAGTCGAATCAAAAGAATCGGCTCCTGAGAAAGAATCAAAGTCCCCATCACTAAAACCTCTGCACTGAGTAAGGGGCCAGTCAGTGCTGTTTAAGCAATACGTTATAAATGAAGAACATTTAGGATGTAGTTTATGCTGCATCCTACAGGCGTCTGAAGGGCACTTGGGTATCACATGCACATCCCGTACGTGCAGCATTTGTAATGACTAAAGTGTGGCTTTAGATACCGTATAACAGCATCACCCATCCATCATAAGTGCATGTGTCTTACATTATCCTTAAAAATTCTTTACGATACATTTATTACACACAAAACAATTATATGTTCTATTTTCATGATGTCCCTCAAGGTGGCTGCACAAACCTGCTCTGTGGCTCGCCTCTTGTAACAACGGCGGGCGGGACTTTCGCGGAGAAATGCAGAGTTTCCATGATTTTTTTGACAATGTTGCTTTAGTAAACTCATGTCGGACCCCATCCCAAAATAAAATTATTATCAGTTTCCTCCTTGTGGAATTTCTAATAGCGGACAGCTACGATTCACTCCGCCCCTCCTCCGAGGGCGCACTGCTCTGTCTTGCAACCGTCGGACAAAAGTTTGTCTTCCACATCATTTATTAAAATAAAATATTAATTTTGCTCAGAAACTACAAATAAGAGCCATATTCTACCTTTGATTCAATAAAATATCAGTTACAGAACATAAATTCAAGTTAAATTTAGATGGAGTTTTATCACGTTAATCTCACAGCTGCACAGCGTCTGTCAGTTCCAGAAGGTTAAGAGCTGCTATGACCCTCCATTGGTCCAGACAACCCAAAAACCTGGAGTACCCATACGACTCAACCCTCTGTACAGGTGCATGTGACTAAGGCATCTCTGACATGATGATTCCAGATGAACAAGCTGGGACTCAGAAGTTCAGGGACAGAGCTTTTACTACAGGAATAAACGTTTCAGTTTCATACAGCTTCTATCTGGAACGTTCTTCCTGATGATAAATGTTTTGACATGTGATTTTTACTGGACTTTAAATTATCTTTCTTCCCCTACATTAGACCTTAATTTATGATGACACTTGTGTAAATCAATGCTGTGTGGCACATAATGGGAGGGACCAAGATTCAGTTGTTCAGAGTGATTTATTGAATGTAGACATTTGGGATCATTTTGCCATTCTTCAAACCTGATCACACTCGAATGAATGTGTTTCTATAAAGAATGAGATGATCTGGTTCATCTGGTGTGTTGCAGAATGTTCATTTACGCCAATAGAAGGTACAACTGTTTACTAGATTTCTTGTAAAACCTTTGCTGATTACTCTTCTTTTATGTGCTCAACAGTGTTTCTGTATGAAAACACTTCTCTTTTGCTGTCTTGTGTTGTTGGACATGTGTGAATAGGCATTACTTGAAGCCAAAAACTGCAGGAACATGCTTTATTTGTGAGGGACTAGGAGCCATAAGCATCCTGTCGGCTTTGCCTGCATCTAACCAGAAGCTGCATCGATGCATAACTGTTTGAAAATGCTTGCATGCCTGCAAAGCTACAGCCTGAACAATATTAAGCAGGAGTTAATTGGACAGCCAGGAGTTCTCAATCTCCAACACAGCGAGCTCAGGCATCTGTACTCAGCAATGCTCTGAATTCTAATGATGCATTTCAAGCCTCAGCAGCAGGAACAATGGCTGCTGCACCAGTCGTTTGTACCTGCAACAGCAGCTCTGTTCCACTCCTGCCTGCACTTACGCTGACATTCATACAAATACCCAGTTCTGGTATATAAAATAAAAAAAGTTGTCTTTATATTGGAATACATTTAGAAATACAGAATTAGATGTGCTACCTTTGACAAGAAAATACAAAATATTTTTTGCATTTAATTGTGTTTTTATTTGTAAAACTGTATTTTACTAATATGGATTCATCATTGCAAGAAATCCCAGAAAAATGTGGTGTATGTCAGGAACTAACCCAAAAGGCAGGAGACTGGGCTTGGTGACAGAAACTGAAAGATTTAATACATAAACTAAAAAAAACATAAAAAACATGGAGAAACAAAACAGTGACAAAGCGGAGCAAATGACCTGACAGTGACAAACGGAAAAAACTGACTATAAACATAAATCAGGAGAGCCGTGGATCATTTGTTACCTAAACCTGGTTTGACAGACGGAGGGAAAACAGTAAAGAGAACAAGACTAAAAACCAAGATAAAGTACTCCATCCTCACGGTCCATAACTGCCAGTAAAATTGAAACTAAACAACATTTTGAAGCAGAACACCTTTGAAGCATCATTCGTCTCTCCAGCATCACACAGATGTTACACCTTCCTCACCTGTTCATCTCAGATTTTCCTAAGAGGTGACTTCTAGAGCATCAGAGATGGAGCCACATTTTGCATTGATGTGAAACAAGATATTTGTGGTGTGGTTGTGGTACTTGCTCAAAATGTCTGATTTCTAATCAAATTTGTGTCTTTTCAATACTTGTTTTGTGTTTAAAGTATTTGCACCACAAGTTCCACTTTGTGTGAGGACTCTGGTTTGGTTTGTTTTCAGTTAGTGAAAACGGAAATGCTTTTTATTTTATTTTATTTTTTTAAGGTTGATACCTTTAATTGAAGATTAACGCTGTCAGTAATCAAAGCTGTAGCAATTTTCATTTGCAGTAAAAGTAAAATTGTTCTCATCAAAATTTGAATTACAGAAACTCAGGGAATTAACTTTGATTAGATCATGTAAGGATGTTCCATTCAAGAGAAAAACTGGATTTTTTCAACATTATAAGATGCTTCCCTTATTATTTGTCCTCTAATTTTCTTCCTGAAATCTTCGGAAGTAAAACAAGTTAAACCTCCAAACAATCCAAAATGACTTATCTTTTTTATGTTCAAATATAAACATAAAGTTTAGATCCATCAAAATTTAAACAAAAAGGAAACAAGAGTGAGGCCACATGCTGACATTTAAACAAAGCAGCATTATTCATGACAGCGTTTGCGAGGCTTGTAGTGGATCATGTTTGAAGTCTAGAACATTATCCTGCTCATGCTTCTCTGTAATGAAACAAGAATTGAGCTTTCCTCGACACTCTCCAAACATCTCCCATGAAACCTCTAATGGATTCATATCCATCCTGGTCACTCTCAAAGAGAACCTCAACATCTCCATCTGTGCTACCTCCAGCTCTGCCCCATGTCTTGGAATCAGAGACTTTGTCCGAATTCCCATCCTAACCCCTAACTACTTCAAAACTATAAAGTGTCCTGGATTTTAAAGGTAATTCGGACATGATACTCACTACTTTTCTTTAGTTTTTCTAAAGACCGGATATGACGTCACCAATTTCACGAAGTGAAGATCGAATAAAAATGAACATTTCACAGCGTTTATTTATGACTCCACTGTGATCTGATGGTGAAATTGTGGATGGTTTATTCAAATATTACACTTAAAGACATTTTTTGTTCGAAATTGTTCTACCGCAATGCATTGTGGTCTGTATTCGCTAATCTTGTGACTATTGATGCACACTAGTTCTTCGCTAAGACATCTGGGAAATTTTGAGTGCACTCGATTTTGGAATTAGTAGATCTGGACAGCACTAGAAATGGTGAATGCACTATATAGTGATAGGGGGAATTCGGACACAACCAGAGTCTCTTAACCAACAACACGGCTGCTCTCCCCACACTCTTCTACATTTTCATTCTTGACGACACCATTTTGTCCCGCATCACACCTGAAACCTTCCTCCAGCCATTTCAAACTAATCAAACACACCTCATCACCTCTTTCCACAATATTCTTTATTCAGCTCAGCTTACATGTCACAGCAGCAGGTTTATTAGTTCAGACAGGAACTAAGCACAGCTAAAATTCCACAAAGCTAGATCAGGGTCAGACAGGCAGAGGTCAATCACGAGCATGGGAGAATCAAAGAAGAGAGTAGAGATGTCAGAGTCCAGGCGAGGGTCAGGGCAGGCAGCAAGCAAACAGATGAAGCTGGATTAGAAACAGAAGATCAGGTCCGGGTAGAAATGCTCAGTAATGCAGAGTGCCATAAACACTAAGTGAGGCTCTGTGTAGTGCTCCTGTGGGGGACTGACAAATGGAAGTCAGTTGAGCGACATCTGGGGAGTGTGCACTAGGGTTGCTGGGAGATGGAGTGTCTTCAGTTTCTGTGACCAGAGGAGAGACAGAGCTGGAAATCCTGACATTGTGTTTGGATCAGTCCTCTGAACCAATGGTGCTAATTATGCATCTAAATTAATTATTTGTGTAGAATCAGAAAAAATAAAATCAAAAAGACGAAATTTTTGTGAGACTTTATTTTACTTTCAAATTTTAGATTGCTATTAAGGATAATAAGAGCCGTGTCCTTGAGGTTTATTGGATGGCTAATTAAAGCTTTCTCTCAGTTCCTTCCTTTTTTAAGAGGTTGCACAACACTTTGAGAGCTTGATTAGCAAAGAGAATCCAAGCAGTCACAGTCTGTGAAAAGCCTTTTTAAATTTCAAGAGCCCCACAAAGTTTTGCTCTTTAAAAGCTGAGGAGCCCAGCTGTGAGAGATGGACTGCTTCCTTTGGTGCCAATCTCACACCTTTATGATGCCAGCCTAGTGAAAGCTGATGAAAGGTTAAAGCAAATCTTAAAAGTTTATATCAGTTAATGCATGAGAGGGAATGTTGGTGCAATCATATAGTATTCATAAAAAATACTTTCAATGCATAACAAAAAAATATGCTCAGTGGTCTATCAGTCTTGCAAATTGTAACTCTTGATAGTTTACAGAATTAAAGTGTGTCAGTGACACCACACAGCATATTTAGGAATAAAACGGGTGCAAGAAAGAAAAGGACCAATAGGCAATGTATTTAGAACTAAGAAAGTTATTTAGGAATAGATAAAAAAAACTGAAAGACTTAGAATTGTTTACAGGCTGTTGCTTTTTCAGGTGTGGAAGGTGGAGTCTGGGGCTTAGAGGTAGAGGGTCTCCCACCATTTCTACAAATGAACATCTTCAGGTTGGTGTTTAGGCCAGTATTTTGCATTGAAGCTACAGTATATTCCAAATCCTATCATCCTGCATGCAGGCTTCCAGTTTGAAAAGGAGGAGTTTTCTTTTGAATTTATTAATAGATAATAACTGCATAATGGTAGAAGTTAATCATGTTTCTTCTGATAATGATGCCAAAAAAAAAAAAAAGTTACATTTTCTAAATAGAGTGCTCTGCTGCAATCTGCCACCGGAACAACTTATAACACGTCCAGGATCTCTTCCTTCTGAAACTTTTAGATCCAGTTAAACACAGTGGTTCAATCATGTCCATTAAAATGGAATAGTGAGTATTAGATGCCTTTGCGTCCAAAAACATGTCATAGGTTGATTGGTTATTCTAAATAAGGGGTGTCAAACTCAATCGGACAAGGGGCCAAAATCCAAAACACACCTTAGGTCACGGGTCGAACAGGATAAACATTTATTGAACACTCTAAAACTACATTTTTAAAACTGTAACTTTATAAGATAATTATGAACTAGATATATAACATTACCTGTGATAATGCTAGTGAGAATGCTGTAAGATGAATTTGGCCCCTGAAGATGATAGTGATGATAGTTGAAGATGATAAAATTCATTGCTAAAACGCAAAAGCTGATGGCTGAAAATGCTTGAGTTGATACCATTGAGCAGCTAAAAAAATAGCTAAATGCCAAATTAGCCTGATGGAGTGTGGCCGAACGGAGAAGACATGGAGGCGACGGACCCAGGTTGGAATGTGAAGGATGGACCTGGGGAGGGCAGAGATTCAGGTAAGCGATGTCAAAAACACTAGATCAAAACTAGGAAAATACTAAGAGGCCAGACTACTGCACCGGGTGAGGTAACGAACTGGCGATGAATACTGGAGCAGGTCTTCCTTAAGTTGAGGACTGGTGATGAGGTGATGGCCAACAGCTGGGTCCAATTGAAGGTGCACCATGACAAAAACAGCCTAAAAATCTTAGTAAATGCCAAAATAGTCCAAAAAGCTAGCAGAATGCCAATATTAAAAACTTTAAAACTGTAACTTTTAAAACATAATTATGAATAATTAAAAAGGCATAAATATTATTCCAGAATTAATCGACTTAAACTTTAAATAACTTTCAGTAATTTACTCTCCATGACAAACATATTTTGTCAAAACTGTACAAATAAGTCCAAGATAACATCGGGCCATGAATAAGAATAAAATAAAATGATCTGGAGGCCGGACTGAATTACCTGGATGGCCGAATCCGGCCCTCGGGCCTTGACTTTGACACATGTGATCTAAATTGTCTCTGTGAAAGTGAGAGTGAATGTGTGTGTGATTGAGACCCTGTGACAGACTGGTGACCTGTCCACGGTGTTCCCTGCCTTCGCCCATCAGAAGCCACCGGTGCACTCCGTGTCCCATACTGGACCAGTTCCAGTTCACTTGGGGTTGGAGACCCGTGATTTAACAGTAACAGCCAGCACGTCAAAAAACGATAAGTTGGGGATACCCAAAACTCCAAAAAGTGCTGTGTTAATATTTCTCTAGATTGTAGGTTCTTTAAGTTCAGTAAAAGTTTCAACAAACTATTCTCTGGATTTTGAGCAGTCCCTCCTCTTTGACCATGACATTAAAAGGCTTATATACTAAATATAATAATACATGTAAAACCACTCTCTATGGAACTCTATGAGCAGACTCCTTGTAACCTTAGATAGAGTGTAGTCTGCAACATATTTGGCAGAGTGGGTTTGGTGCATGGGAACAACTGTTACAATAAATCAATATTTTGAGTAGAATTCCTGTTTTTTGTCTGATGAAGGCAACTTTCTTATTCTTTGAAGATGAAGGAGCATTCTTTGCTTCTTCACTGGTTCTTTTCTGTGAAACATTTTCAATGAGTTTTTTTTTGTTTTGTTTGCTATCTTGGGGTTTTCTTTTTATGTGTTGCCTGCCGGAGCAGCTGCTCAGAAGGGGAGAATACATAGGTAAAACAAATGACCAAAGTGTGCATCTTCACATGCATCAAGAGCATCATACACACTGTGGCAAGAGAATCCAGTGGCTTTTCAAAATAAAGCATAGCTTAGACTCAGATAACAAATGGATATGGAAGTATGGTGAATTCTGTATTCTTTCTGTGCATCCAAGAAGAAAGGGATGGGGGTGGGGGGTCTAGTACTATCTACATGAATTAGAAGGACAAGGTATTTTTTAAGTTCAAGAACACAGAGTAGACATATCTGCATATCTCAGCTTTTCGGGAAAGTTAATTTGACTGGATCTTCTTGCATAAGCTGCTGGGTCTACAAATGTGTCACAATGTTGTACTGTAGTCCTCTGAAAAGCAGAACTAAATCCTGTTGACTTTCTGTTGGGAAAATAGAAGTTGTGACTTTTTTTTTTTGGTTTTGAGGTGCTATAGAGCTCCGGACCCCACGTGACTCCCTTTAGTCAGTCGGCCATTTTGGCAGGAATATGAACTGGGCCGCCGTGAGGACCACTGCTAAAACTTGTGTATGACATTAAGCTTTATTTAAAAATAAAATTAAAAAGATAAAATACTACCGACCGTTAACGTTCCCTGTGTGATTTTTAAAGGTATCTCCGCTAAAGAAAACGTCAAAAAGACATATAACTACCTAATAAACTTCCCATCGTCCTCCACGGGGACTCTGGAGGATTCTAAATTGACTCAATCTGGGTTTGGAGCAAACATTCAGCTGTGGAATCTTAGATCAAAATATTGCTGCATCATCACTGGAAGGGTCAGTGTTATATTCCAGGCAGCTAACGTTAGCATGGCTAGCAGCAGGGTCGTTTGTTGGCATTAGCTTAGTCTGTGTCACTGCACCAGGCGGCTGGATAGCGTTGCGAGCTAACCCACTGAGTGTCCACTTAAGTCCATGTGGTCAAACAGGGGCGGGGCCACAGTGGAAACTGCAGACAAACCCATTAGGGGTCGACATTTTCTGCCCACTTTTAAACCACATTGGGCCCACTTGGCTTTGCTGGCTGGTAATGATAGTCATGAAGATTGCTTACTGTGTGCTGACAGCCCAGTGTTGCATCTCAGCCCAATATTTATTTTGCTAAATTCATTGAGTAATCCAGTAAGACAGACTAGCATTCACATTACAATTTCCTTCTCCTTCAGCGTGATGCTGAAGGTGAAAGTTATAGGTCCACAAGGAGGAAGGTGATGTGGAAGTTTATTAGATTAGTGTGAGAAAGGTGTTTCACCAATGGTCCCTGTAGGGCAAAGTGATTGAGCTCTGAAGACAGATTGTATGCAATTACTGTCCATTTGTTCCAGCCTGGCTTTCCTTCCTGTTAGAGAGGATTTTGTAACAGAAATGGCTCGCTGGCCTCTGTCTGGCTTTTGTTGTCTCTGATGTGGATCTTTGATTTTGCTTTCTTTCTCGTTCTACTTGTATTTCTTTTTGGTAAGTAATGTCTCTATTTTCCTTTTATGATCAAACTGACTTTACCCTCAAGTCCCGTAAATAAGCTAGAATCTGTCATTATTTCTTTCTCTCTTGCCTCTTTATTTATTTCCTTATCATAGCATCTCGTGAATCTTTCTCTCACATGTTTCATTCTCTTTTACTTCCTAGCCCAATTATTTTCAGGACTCTACTATGGGTTTCTTTTTCCTGAGGAATGACAGCCCCTTTGGATTCCTGTAAAAGATCCAGTGAAGGCTGTTATTAGCAGGGTATTTTGATTGAACCTTGAAAAAGTTGTGACAATGACAAATGAAGAGCAACATCCCCTCTAATGTGAAAAAGCAATATAGATTTATAGTAACAGGATAATTTCCTCACAGATTCACACATTCATCAATGTAATGTGACAATGAGACACATGCTAAACTTTAAGCAATGATAAAATTCCCTTTGTTGGCCCAGAGGGAAAATATAGAGCCAAAAGAAATCCTGCTAGGAATCCAGTAAAAAGCCTGCCCCATGCAAAATCAACTATTTGAGGTTTTAAGAGCATTATACTGTTCATTCTTCGCTATAAACCAGGGGTGTCACATCGCACAAGGGGCCAAAATCCAAAATACATCTTAGGTCGCAGGCCGAACAGGGTCAACATTTATTGAACACTGTAAAACTACATTTTTAAAACTTTAAAACCGTAAATTTTTAATATAATTATGAACTAGATATATAGCATTACCTGTGATAATGCTAGTGTGAATGATGTAAGCTGAATTTGACTGCTGAAGATTCTAGTGGTGATAGCTGAAGATGCTGAATTGATAGCGGAAAACACTAAAGCTAATAGGCAGTTAAAATAAAACACCTAAAAAAACAAACAAAAAAATAGGTTAGTCAAAACAGCTAGCATGTAACTGAAAAAATAGCAAATATTCAAAATATCCTAAAAACTGAAAAAGGCCTAAATTAGCCAAAACAGCTAGCACGTAAATATAATTTTTTATATTAGCCTAGCTCAAAAACCGCCAAAAAAAACTCAAAAAGAAAAGCTTAAATTAGCCAAAACAGCTAGCATGTAGCTGAAATATTAACTAAACTCCCAAATAGCCTAAAAAAATCTAAGTACATGCCAAGATAGTCAATAAAGTTAGCAGAATGAAACTTTTTATAACTTTAAAACAAAAACTTTTTAACATAATTATGAATAAAAACAGGCAGGAATATTATTCCAGAAAATATCAACTTAGACCTTAAATAACTTTCAATATTTTACTCTCCATATAAATATATGCTGTCAAAATTATACAAGTTAGAAATGAGCGCAAGATAACATCGGGTCATTAATAACAATAAAATAAAATGATCTGAAGGGCCGGATCCGGTCCCCCGGGCCTTGACTTTGTCACACATGCTATAAAGAGTCCCAAAGCGGTATTTTAATCTATTCATGCATTTCTGAGTAATCCCCTAAAAACCTGCTCTCTGAGCAGCAGCCCCTCCCATACCCACAAAAACGAGCGGTCCTCAAGTGCTGATGCCACAAAGTGAGGCTGCCCCTTTAAGGAAGTCTGCGCTGCACACACTTTCTCTGCATACACACACATTTATGTGCATTTTCTACGTAGAGCCCGAAAATGACCTTAAGAACTTGCATGAATGCGAAAGTTTTGAACGTGGAAGCCTGAAATGCAAATTAACACGGGTCTTCATAGACGTCCTCAAAAGTGGTCGCTTAATCATAGGTTGCTTAATGTGGTGTGACCATAGCGTCAGACTTTTACTTTACCAATCAGTGGATGGAGCATATCTGTTATGTTCTCCACCACAAAGACACGGCAGTTAGTACAAGACGTTTGTGATTGTTTGATGTGCAGTGAGAGCTGACTGATTTGGTTTTTCCTCTGTGAAACTGTTTTTTCTCTACACTTAAGCTCTGCAGTCTTGATACCCCGTGTGCTCCTATCTCAGACCTTTTAAACCATAAAAGGTCTTGTTTCCATTATAATGACATTGTGCTAAGAAAGTCCAATAGTAACAATTCTCCTATTTGTTTCCTTATTGTAGTTTGCTTGACCTGAACCATTCGATCTATACACCTGGTGTTATCAGAACTTGGTCTTTATGTTGCAGATTTATCTCACGTAGAGCAGAATCGCCTGAAGAAGCACAGATGTCATTGCATTCTTAGGTTTTAAATATCACCACATCAGATCTTTCTATGTTTTTTGCCTTATTTTTACTGACAGACTTCTATTTTTTCTTTTTACTTACATCAGATAAATGTCTAAAACAAACGTGATTGAGACTTCTATTTATTTAGAGAAAATCCATACGCTATCGATCTATTTAACACTTTTTAAACACTGCGACCTGTCCAGGGTGAACCCTGCCTTCGCCAATCAGTAGCCGGGTTGGGCTCCGGCACCCCCTAAAGGGACAAAGCAGCCAAGAAGATGAATGAATGAATGAACAGGTATTTGCAAACTTTTAGTGTAAAACTGCTCTAATCTTTTACCTGAGCCCCAAATAAATGGTCAGTTTCAGGTTTAGCTGCACCTTATCCTGCTGGAAAAGCAGCAAGGAAGAACGTAGTATTGCCCTCAGATTTGAATTCTCCCTTTAGTTTCTCTTTTCAATAATACGGTGAAACTGTGGTATGTCAAACATCTAATGTTTTCGCCAGCTGAGTTACTAAAAGAAAAAAAGAAAAAGAAAGAATTTAATTCAAATAATTATGACCCTTAATCTTTGTGCATTTTGGCCACAGAAAAGAGGTCAAGACCTTCTAAAACACTCAAGTATGCAGTAGGGCGAGGAACCACTGGGTACCACACGATATGATCCCATCCGCGATACATGGCTCACGATATCGATATCGCGATACTACGATAATTGGTAAAAATCTTCTCTTATAACTCACAGTATGTAGAAGAACACATAGTTTTGGGGAAAATATATCCCCATTTATTTTTTTAGCTTGAACACAATCATAATAAACAACGTGTAAAATTTTGTGCAACAATGAAACACTTTTGTGCAAACCAGTATTACTATGTCTTTGACAAGCATTGACATCAATTGAATTTGAATTATCTGCAAAATTCAGTTCTAACAATAGTAAACATGAACAGCAGTGCCACAACTTAGTGCAGAATTGATGTAAAAAATAGAACAAAAATTAAATTCTTCAAGTATCTGCCAGACACATTGGTGCTCACGACGGCCAGTCTTCTTATCTACCGCCAAAGAAACGTCTCGCCAAAGGATGATGAATATAACGTTTTACAGCCTCTTCAAATGCAAATAAAAGATCAATACTTGGTGAGAACCCATTGAGAATCAATCGCAGGACTAAATATCCCGATATATCACTATGATATTTTATGCAGTGATGAAAAAAACAATATTTTTTAGTCAGATCCAAATGTATGATAAGATTGTAAAAAGTGTAAAAAGGTTTCACACTTAGAATAAGATATTTGTGTGTCCGTCTCAACGAATCAACCAAAAAGCATCCGTACACTGTTACCGGCTGTTGATTGGCTGATCCAAGCAGCACAGTTTTTACATCCTGTTGACCTGAAGACGTCTTGCTTGTTCAACTCTACCTCCAAAATGAACAGATTTTATATGCAAAGCTAAACTTTGGTAAAAAGTTTGATCTTTTCATATTATCTTATGCTGAACAACATTGGTTACTAGATGCACTGAGATGATCCTGTTTGGCACAGATCATCATTTATTTTGAAATTAAGTTATTTGAGTTTCTGTCATTTGAGAGATGGAAGGTTCTTCTTAGAATTTTCTTTTGTTCATTCCAAAAAAATAGATTTAATTAATATTTATTATTAAATAAAAAAATGTCGTGAATGCAAATCCAAATTTCTTGGCTGAAGTACGACTATACAGCTCCTTCTAGGTTAAGAAGTTAATTTAATACTTTTGCATTGTTTATTTTAATAAAGATTTTGTGTTATTCGCTATGTACAACATTCCAGACTTGTGCTTAATGCATGACAGCATACTTTACTATTTTGATTAAAGCATTCACCTTCCTTTAACTTTCGGATTGTTCCTCTGATCTCTGAACCTCAACCGCACTTTCCCTTTATTGGTTCATGCTTGCAATATGTCAAGCGGAACTGAGAGAAATGGGACTCATTTCCACCACAGCTGCACACAAAGGTGAACACAGTCTTTCTAAATATCAGCACAAAGTAAACGCTTATGTTTGTGAAATAGGAAACACACTTTCAGTCCTCTGCCTAAAGCTCTTGTTACAAATCTCAATCCTTTTTTTTCTACATTGATTTCTGCGTCCAGACTGAAGCTATTACCTTGTTTTGTAGTTCTTTACTTACGCCGCTCATCAGCAGAGCCACAATTTCCCTTTTCTCCCCCTAGGTCTCAACATTCTCTGTTGCCTATTTCCAAACTCTTTGCCCCTCAGCCCCTGTGGGACCACTAGAAAGTGTGTCTATCAGGAGAGGCCCTGAAAGGAGCAGAATTACATGAACTCTGGGGTCAGAGGATTGTCATCAGAGCTCATTAGCTCCACGTTTCTTCTTGTTCTTCTGACAGTTTGTTGTAAGCGAAGCATCAGATTTATGCAATTGTCTTTTAAATGTTGGTAAAATGGGAGCAAAAAAGGAAAACAGAGCCTGTCAGAGATGAACTACAGCAGATAAACGGCCACTCCCACACCATACTCCCACTTCCCAGGCACTTACACTTTCAGCCATAAATTTTAAGAACTGACAACCTCATCCATCACACAAGATGCAATTCTGAGAGTCGCTTGGTGGTTTTACACTGTCGTCTTTTATGCATAAATCTAAGCACATACACAACTCTGCTGTTTTTGTTTTTTTTTTCCATCACACATTTCCTCATTTATAAAATCTGGACAAGACTGTTGGGCCAAAAATGATTTGTACATCAAATCTGATGTCAGATTCTGTTTTTTACCCCTCTGATAAATTTATTGTCTGTCTTTCAATAAGACTGCATGTCATACTAATTAGAATATTGAATTTAAAAGCAGAAAAAACACATAAAGAAGATGGCAGTTTTTCATCCGGGTAGGCTGACATTGAACACCACTGTCACCACTCACTGCTAAGGGAACGATGCTCTGCCCACCCAGCAAAAGTCAATAAATTCTTTGCAGTTTTAGTGTTCATAAAACCAATGGACCAATAGGTTCTTTGATACTTTACCTTCCACGGTCCTGTGTTACTTCAGTGACCTTGAATTGTGCTTTGTAAAAGGAAAACAATAAACCTTACCAAAGCGCCTCCATTCCCTCTCCACCTGAAATCAGAAAAAAGGTATTTCCTATGTGAGTTTTGAAGACTATAAACATTATAGCATGAAAAAAAGAAATATTTAAAAGTTTGATTAGACTATTTTTCATTTTGTGCAAACATCTGCAGAAGTTTACAAGTTTGTCATCCGTTAAAATCACGCAGAAGATTTGTTAAAACATCCTTAGTAAGAATGGAAAGCAGTTAGTAATCTTGTTTCTCAGAAAATAATTATAATTACAGTATTTAAAAAGGAAGCAACTTTTTTTTAAACTCACATTTTTGGTAGTGATGTTTGATAAATTTATTTATGTTCCTTAAAAAAAAAAAAAAAAAAAAATGGCCAAAAACTCTATTTTCTTTATGTATAAGGTCAATCCATTCCATCATAATTTTCTCTTCCTTGTTACTGCAGTTCACCAAAGTATAAAGGAGTTGTTTCCGATCCCCACAACAAACATACTCAAATGAACTTCATTTTCTCGTGATAACGACATAATCAATATCGATGAATGAAGCGCCCGCCCTCTCCCTTTCCCATACTAAGATGCTGAAACTTTATTTTGCAAAAACAGCAGAAGAACACTCCACAAAAGTAGTTTTTTATCTATTTTTTAAAAATATTTATTAGTGGGTCTTCGATCCTCAAACGCCTTCATTCCGTCTCGTGCACCAACCCTCCACCCTTTATTTCCCCCACACCTCAGAACAAACAGGTTGGTTGACAGGTTAATTGATGAGAATCTGAGCATGGTGCGTTCACTGAAATCCAGACATCAGCGAACCCAAACAGCCACTCGGCCCAACTCAGTCCACCACAATGCTTTTATCCTCTTGGTACAATCTGCAGCAAAACAAAGCAGTTTTTCAGAAAAAATGTCGACACTATTTAATCAGTTGATTGTGTTTGGATCAGTTCTAGTGTTCGACATGTCTCTTTGTTTTGCTGCTGATATCCGGAGTTCAGTGAACGCACCATACAGAAACACTCAACTAAAAACAGCTTCTTGTGGAGTGTTTTCTTCTACTGTTTTTGTTGGTAACCGCAGACTAAAGAGACTTAAAACAGGGAAAGTGTCAGCGTCTCCTGGTGGGAAAGGGAGAGGGTGATGCTTCATTCTTCCTTCTTGATTATCTCATTATAACGAGAAGATAAAAAAAAAAAGAAAAAAGGATGGCGGGCCATTTTTGTTTTCCCTAAAAAACAGCATAATCACAGTTAAAAGACAACTGGTAACAATTTTACGCAAGATAAAAACATAGTTGGAGTGGGACTTCAAATATTCTTTCTTTTCAATGAACTTCAGAAATATAATCTGAATATGAACCTATAAATGCATTTACCCAAATACTGCTCTTCTATCTTGTTTAAACCTAAAGAGCCTTACAGTCCCAAGTATTGTTCACCAATCCAGACAAGCCCGGTACCAACCGATCTATCTCTGCATCGCATATTACATTTTATTTTTCCATCAAATGAAGTTTCCAGTCCTTGAGATAACATTTTGAAGTGTAAACTTAGGTTTCTCTGAGCACTAAAAGGTCTGATCTCTCTTCACTCCAACAGTTGTGTGTGTGACTGACCACAAGGTTTTATTTATTTTTCTAAATTAATGAGCAGTTAAATACTCTTCTCTGAGATCACTGATGTTGACTTTCAATTTTGACATTTTATAAACACGCTTGAATGCTCCAGCGGCTGAAATGTCAGCCCTTCATAGTGATTTTTACACATTTATTAGAGGCATTTATGGATGCTTTTACACACTATTAGTTTGAGTTTTATTTTGCACATAAGCAGTAACATCCGTGTCAGTACTTAACTGTCCTCTGAGGTTGGATGTCCCTCATTTGATTTTTTTTTTTTTCATTATATGCTGAAGTCAGGAATGACAGGAAGTAACTATATATTTTGCTACATGAAAATGAAATTAGGTTTCTAAAATCATTTTTGCTTCATTCCTTCTGATAGCACTTTTGCACGTCAGTTTCTGACATCTCACACATTTTACTAGCACTCGTGCTCATATATTTTTCCAAAACCGTCATGTCCCATCTTTATGAAGCCCTGGAAAAACGCTTTGTTCTGATCTTCTGGTTCAGTCCTGCTCTCTCATCATTACTCTCTACATTAAAGTGGTTTTCCCTGTGGAATTAGTTAAACTAATGATGTGTCACATTTCCACATAGATTAACGCTGTTTTCTTTTACAAGTCAGCAATGTTGTTTCTGAAACTACTTTTTGACTTTTTTATTGTGATTATCAGTAGAAGCAGATGCCTCCAGGCATAGAAGGGCCTTCATCGACAGGTGCTGAGTCTGAGTTAACCTTGTTCAGGCCACAGTTGAAAAGTTACAGTATGATAAAGATTTAGTGTTTTAAGGGTAAACAAACCCTGGATCACTTTTTTTTTTCTTTTTTCGGTTGTTGACCTCTATAAATGGGGCTTTAAAGGTTCTGTCTATAGTTTGTGGCCAAATTTTTGACAAATTAAAATAA